>NC_058372.1:116216428-116520357 GCF_018350175.1 Felis catus | reverse complement strand
GAAATTGATTTATTAAGTCAAATTATCACTCAAAAAGACTCAGCAATGTACTTCTATTAAGTTTCTGGTTTATTGTTCCCTGGTAAGTAAAAATGCATTTCAGCATTATTCCTCTGTGATTATGTATACTGTGATATTCACTGAAAATTTAAGGAGCCCATAGTCTCAGTAATACAGTATCAAATGTGTGCTTAATTGTCATTCTGGAGCTTGGTTCTGGTGTCTCCCCAAAGCCTATAAATCATTATCAAACAAGAAAATCAAGTAATTAAGCTCTCTTGCCAGAATCTGATCTATACTCTCTAAATACATGCTCAGCACAAAAAAAGTATTCATTCATATGGCTAGTTAAACTCTCTAATAATAAACCTACATCAGGGAAATGATTTGCTAATGCTTTCTCAAACATAGGGAGTAAGGAGCTGATTTCCTCCCAAACATGCCAAATCCATTGTTGCTTTTAGTGGCCTGAACAGAAAGCCAAAGATGATGTACATGGAAAAGGATGAAAAAAGTTTTAATAGGAGTTAATAAAAACAATCAAAAAGTTGCATTCACAAATTACATCTCAGCTTTTCTTGAGATGACTTCAAGGCATGTTGCAAATTCAATAATTTATGGTCAGTTGCCTTTCATCTTTAAAATCACACAAAACAAGCAATTATTTAGAATGAAATAATTGGTTTAATATTCATGGACTTAAGTTGAATTTAAAGTCGGTCTGGGCTCTGAATCAGCGCCATCAGAATCAGCGCCAGTACAGAAATAATTCAACATACATGCACAAATTAGTTTTAATAACATATATAGGTGAGATATATTTCTTTTACTTGATATACTTATTTTGAAGGGCCTTTCTTGGAGTTAAACCTATTAGTTGGCTGGGCATGATACAGGTTGAACGCCCCATAGTTCCAGGGCCTTGGCAAAATTGACCTCCAGCGGCTTGCCTGTGCCTTTCGTGAGCCTCAGAGATCGGATGCAACCTCGGAACCTAATGTTGGTTGTCAGGCCAAACTGATTGAGGCCATCTGGAAAAGAAAGCAAAAAAGACTCAGTTTTGAAATGTGCCTTCCATGTTAAAGGTATTTTTAAAGTTTAATTCCAGTGTAATTAACACACTGTATTACATTATTTTCAGGTGTAAAATACAGTGATTCAAGAATTCCATCTACAACTCAGCGTTCATCAAGACAGGTGTGCTCTCAGTCCCGTTTACCTGCTTCATCCATCCTCCCACCCACCTCCTCTCTGGGAACCCTCTGCTCTCTATAGTTAAGAATCGGTATTTCTGGTTTTTGGTTTTTGTTTTTTGGTTTGTCTTTCTTTCTTTTCCCCCCTTTGTTCATTTGTTTTATTTCTTAAATTCCACATATAAGTGAAATCATATGCTATTTGTCTTTCTCTGGCTCATTTCACTTAGCATTATACCGTCTGATCTATCTATGTTGCAAATGACAGGATTTTTTCTTTTTATGGCTGAATAATATTCCATTGTATGTATGTATGTATATGTGTGTGTATACACACATATACACATACACACACATACATACCACATCTTCTTTATCTATTCATCTATTGATAGCCATTTACCTGCTTCCATAGTTTGGCTATTGTAAATAATGCTGCAATAAACATAGGGGTGCATATATCCCTTCAAATTAGTATTTTTTGTATTTGAGTATATACCCAGTAGTGTGATTATTGGATCATAAGGTAATTCCATTTTTAATTTTTTGAAGAACCTTCATACTTTTTCAGTGGCCACACCAGTTTGCATTCCCACCAGCAGTACACGAAGGTTCCTTTTATTTCACATCTTCTCCAACTCTTGTTGTTTCTTGTTTTTTAATTTTAGCCATTCTGACAGTGTGAGGTGATATCTCATTGTGGTTTTGATTTGCATTACCCTGATGATGAGTGATATTAAGCATCTTTTCATGTGTCTGTTGGCCATCTGTATGTCTTGTTTAGAGAAATGTCTGTTCATGTCTTCTGCCCATTTTTTATTGGATTATTTGATTTTTGGGTGTTGAGTTATATTGGTTCTTTATATACTTTAAATACTAACTTTGTATCAGATATATCATTTGCATTCAGTAGGCTGTCTTTTAGTTCTGTTGGTTGTTTCCTTTGCTGTGCAGAAGCTTTTTATTTTGATGTAATCCTAATAGTTTATTTTTGCTGTTGTTTCCCTTGCCTCAGGAGACACATCTAGAAAGATGTTGTTATGGCCCATGTCAGAGAAATTACTGTCTGTGCTCTCTTCTAGGATTTTATGGTTTCAGATCTTATGTTTAAGTCCTTAGTTCATTTTGAGGTGTTTTTTTTTTTTTGTTTTTTGTTTTTTGTTTTTTTTTTTGCGTGTGTGCATGGTGTAAGAAAGTGGTCCAGTTTGACTCTTTTGCATGTAGCTGCCCAGTTTTCTTAATACTATTTGTTGAAGAGACTTTTTCCTACTGTATATTCTTGCCTCTTTTGTCAAATATTAATTGTGGGTTTATTTCTAGGCTTTCTATTCTGTTCTATTGATCTACATGTTTCTGTGCCAGTAGCATACTGGTTTGATTATTATAGGTTTGTAATAGTACTTGAAATCTGAAATTGTGATACCTCCAGTTTCGTGTTTCTTTTTTAAGACTGCTTTGGCTATTTGGAGTCTTTTATGCTTTCACACAAATTTTAGGATTGTTGCAGTGGCTGGTGGGGCATGTGACTCTTGATCTCAGGGTTGTGAGTTTGAGCCCCACACTGGGTGTGGAGATTACTGACAAATAAAATCTTTTTTTAAAAAAATTAGGATGGCAGTTCTGTGGAAAATGCAGTTAGCATTTTGATAGGGATTGTTTCAATCTGATGATTGCTTTGGGTAGTATGGACATTTTAACACTACTTGACCTTCCAATCCATGAGCATGGAATGTCCATTTGTTTGTGTCATCTTCAATTTCTTTCATCAGTGTTTTATAGTTTTCAGAGTATAGGTCTTTCTCCTCCTTGGTTATGTTTATTCCTAGGTATATATTTTCTTGGTGCTTGTACATGGGGTTGTTTTCTTAATTTCTCTTTCTGCTGCTCATTAATTGTGTATCAAAATGCAACAGATATCTGTACATTGATTTTGTACTGCAACCTTACTGAATTCCTTTATCAGTTATAGTAGGATTTTTTTTTTCTTTCTTTTTTTTGGTGGAATTTAGGGTTTTCTATATATAGGTATCAGGTCATCAAATAGTGAAAATTTTACTTCTTCCTTACCAATTTGGATGAATTTTATTCTTTTTTTTTTTTTTTTCAAATCTAATTGCAATGGCTAGGACTTCCAGTACTATATTGAAGAAAAGTAGTGAGAGTGGACAATTTAGTCTTGTTTTTGACCTTAGTGGAAAATCTCTCAGTTTTTCACCATTGAGTACAATGTTAACTGTGGGGTTTTCATACATGGTCTCTATGAACCTACTTTTGTGGTATGTTCCTCTAAACCTACTTTGTTGAGGCTTTTTATCATGAATGAATATTGTACTTTGTCAAATGCTTTTTCTGCATCTGTTGAAATGATCATATAGTTTTTACCCTTTCCTACTTGATCATGGTGAATGATTTTTAAAAATGTATTCTTGGATTCAGTTTGCTAGTATTTTGTTGAGAATTTTTGCATCTAATTTCATCAGATATACTGGCCTGTAGTTTTTTCTCTCTTTTGTAGAATCTTATTCTGGTTTTGGTAATGCTGGCCTCATAGAATTAAATTGGAAGCTTTCCTTCCTCTTCTATTTTTTAAGTTTGAGAAGACCATGTATTGATTCTTCTTTAAATATTTGGTAGACTTCACTTGTGAAGCTATCTGGTCCTGGACTTGTGTTTGTTGGGAGTTTTTTGATTATTGATTCAATTTCATTTCTAGTAATTGGTCTGTTCAAATTTTCTTTCTTCCTGACTCACTTTTGGGAGGTTATATGTTTCTAGGAATTTATCCATTTCCTCTAGGTTATCCAATATGTTTTCATATAATCTTAGTATTATTTTATAATCCTTGGTATTTGTGTGGTGTGGGTTGTTATTTCTCCTCTTTCATTTCTGGCTTTGAGTTCTCTCTCCCTCTTTTTTCTTTGAGTCTAGCTAGATGTTTATCAATTTCGTTGATCTTTTCAAAGAACTAGCTCCTGCTTTCATTGATCTTTTTTTTTTTTTTTTTTTTGGTTGTTTCTATTTCATTTATTTCTGTGTTAATTTTTATTATTTCTTCTGGTGTTTTTAGGTTTGTTTGTTCTTTTTCTAGTTCCTTTAGGTGTAAGGTTACATTGTTTGAGTTTTTTGTTTTGTTTTGTTTTTTTGCTTTTTGATGTAGGCCTGTATTGCTGTAAACTTCCCTCTCACAACCAACTTGCTGCATCCCAAAGATTTTGGACCATTGAGTTTTCATTTGTTACCATGTATTTTTTAAATTTTTTATTTGATTTCTTGGTTGACAAATTTATTGTTTAGTAGCGTATTATTTAATCTCCATGTATTTGTGTTTTTTCCAAATTTTTTCTTGTGGTTGATTCCTAGTGCCATTGTATTTGGGTCAGGAAAGTATGTCTGTGACCTTTTTAAATTTGTTGAGACTTGTTTTGTGGCCTAATATGTGACATACTGTGGAGAATGTTCCATGTGCATTTAAAAAAATGGTATTCTGCTGTTTTAAGATGGAATGTTTGGGGCGCCTGGGTGGCTCAGTCGGCTAAGCGTCCGACTTCAGCTCAGGTCACGATCTCACAGTTCGTGGGTTCGAGCCCCGCGTTGGGCTCTGGGCTGACAGCTCAGAGCCTGGAGCCTGTTTCAGATTCTGTGTCTCCCTCTCTCTCTGACCCTCCCCTGTTCATGCTCTATCTCTCTCTGTCTCAAAAATAAATAAACGTTAAAAAAAAAATTAAAAAAAAAAAAAGATGGAATGTTCTGGATCTATCTGTTAAATGCCTCTGGTCCAGTATGTCATTCAAAGCCACCCTTTCCTTATTGATTTTCTGTTTAGATAATCTATTGATGAAAATGGGGTGTTAAAAAGGGGTGTTACTGTACTATTAGTTTCTTTATACTTGTTATTAGCTTTTTAAATTTTTGTTATTTGGGTGCTTCCATATTGGGTGCATATTCACCACTGTTACATCGTTTTGTTGGATTTTTCCCTTTATTATTATGTAGTGTCCTTTTTTGCCTCTTGTTAAAGTCTTTGTTTCAAAGTCTATTTTCCCTGATATAAGTATTGCCACCCTGGCAATACTTTTCATGTCTATTTGCATGATAAATATTTCTCCATCCCCCACTTTCAATCTGCAAATGTCTGTTGGTCTTAAAAGAGTCTCTTGTAGGCAGAATATAGATGGGTTTTGCTTTTTTAACCATTCAGATATCCTATGTCTTTTGTTTTTTTTTTTTTTTTTTTTTTTTAAATTTTTTTTTCAACGTTTTTATTTATTTTTCGGACAGAGAGAGACAGAGCATGAACAGGGGAGGGGCAGAGAGAGAGGGAGACACAGAATCAGAAACGGCCTCCAGGCTCTGAGCCATCAGCCCAGAGCCCGACGCGGGGCTCGAACTCACGGACCGCGAGATCGTGACCTGGCTGAAGTCGGACGCTTAACCGACTGCGCCACCCAGGCGCCCCTATCCTATGTCTTTTGAATGGAGCATGTAGTCCATTTACATTCAAAGTATGTATTGGTAGGCATGAATTTATTGCCATTTTATTTTTTTTGTGGTTGCTTTTGTAGAGCTTCTCTGTTCCTTTCTTCTCTTGCCACCATAAGTTCTCTCACCATAAGTTGGCTTTCCTTAGTGATACACTGGATTCCTTTCTCTTAATATTTTGCATATCTGTTACTGGTTTTTGATTTGGGGTTACCAGTAGGTTTGTATATAACATCATCTGCATATGGCAGTTTGTATTAAGTTGATGGTCGCTTAAGTTTAAACCAATTTTTTACCTCTCCCCGCCCCACACCCCCCCAAAAAAACTACATTTTAGGTATATGGTGTCATACTTTACATCCTTTTATTTTATGACTCCATTGACTGGTATTTTTTATAGATACACTGATTTTTGCTGCTTTTGTGCTTTTTGTCATTTTAATTACTATGTGTTTTGGTGTGGACCTCCTTGTGTTCATTTTGTTGGGGGATTTTTGTGCCTCCTGGATCTGAATTTCTGTTTCCTTTCCCAGGTTTGAGAAGTTTTCAGTTATTCAGTCTTCAAGTAAATGCTCTGCCCCCTTTTCTCTCTCTTCTTCTTCTGGGAGCCCTATAACGTGAATGTGATTACTTTTGATGGAGTCACTGAGTTCTCTACGTCTATTGTCATTTTGCATATTTTTTTCTGTCACCTGCTCAGGTTGATTACTTGCCATTACTCTGTTCTCCAGATTGCTGATTTGTTCTGCTTCCTCTAATTTGCTATTTATTCTATCTAGTGTATTCTTAATTTCAATTATTGTATTCTTCATCTCTGATTTTGTTTTTTCTCTCTTTGTTAAGGGTCTCAACATGTTCTCCACTCTTTCAAGTGCTGTAGCTTTATGATAATTACTTCAAATTCTCTTTTATGGATATGACTTATTTACGTTTCACTTAGGTCTCTTGCTGTAATTTTGTCTTGTTCTTTCTTTTAGGACATTTTCCCCTGTTTCCTCATTTTGTCCCTCTGTTTCTGTGTGTTAGGAAAGTCAGCTAAGTCTAATGCCCTTGAAAGTGGTGGGTAGGCACGCACTTTTAACAAGGTCGAGCTGGTCATCTGCCCTGAGAGAACATGTCTCTGCTGCTGAGACCAGGCCAATCCACAAAACGCACATGAGCAAGGTGCGTAGTTTTAGCAAGGTGTGCATGCCCTCTCTGGGAGATGGGACAGAGGCCCTGTAAAACATGAGGTAGGGAGATGCAGTATTAGCAAGGTTTGAGCCTGGTTTTCTGAGGGAGGGGATCCACAGCGCCAACATCCAAGCAGGCTGGGCTGGAGGGGGTGGGGCTTGGTGTAAGCAAGTTAAGTAGGGAACAGTTCTGTCTGTCTGCACTACTTCCTGCAGGTGGCTGTGTATTTGTGCTGGGGGGCAGGGGAGGGAAATGGTGCTTTCTGGCTTCTTTATTCCTGGGGGAGCCTCCCAGCAATCTCTGTCCCTCTGGGACAGTAAATAACTCCCCTCCCTTATGCCCCAGGTGTTTTGCAAACTGCTGCTGCTCTGCTGTTATCTCTGTGGGCTGTTCTTTGTGCTGTCTCTTGAAGGGTGGGGACTCAGTCTCTTACCACCCTTCTGGCTCTCCCAGAGACAAGTCTGTTGATTTTTAAGGTTCCAGGCTTTAAGTCTTGCTGGTTGTAAAAGCTCACAGAATTTGGCCCCTCCTGTTTTCAAAGCCAGACGTTCCCGGAATTGCCTTCCCCATGTAGACTCCCCAGTGTGACTCTGTTTCTCTCCCCTCTGCATACCCGTGGCTCCCTCACTTCCACCAAGGGCCTGTGGTCCTTTAACTTCTCACTGAGTCTCTGCCCTTCCTACCTTCTTCCCTGTGGCCTCTTCTCTACATTTTGTTGTGGAATTTTTTCTTCCAGTCTTTTCAGTTCATTTCTGGATTATTTATAATGATAACATGTGTTATCTAGTTGTATCTGTTGCATGAGGTGAGCTTAGAGTCCTCTCTGCCATCTTTGCTGAAAGTTTTTTAAGGGCCTGTTTTAGTCAGCTGTTAGCTTGAGATTAAATTGGAAGCCTGCTTTAAGTAAAGTTAGTGATTTTGTGCTTAGCTTCGCTAACAGCTAAACTTGTAAAGTTTCTATGGTTATGTACGCTGAAATTTGGAGACATGTAGAATTGTACATTTTAAGATAGCAAAGAGTTTGATTTGGAATGAATGAGTTTACAACTCTGATATATTATGGAATTTTATGTAGTGAAACAAATCAATTGATCAAATATTTTACTGAATTAGGATATGGGCTTTCAATGGTGACTTTATTACTTTCTTCATTGTAAAAATACATCCCAAAAGGTTAAGTAGGTTGAAAACCCACACAAAGTATTTTCTTTGCTGAGGAGACACTCCATTCTTTCAGTAGGCCTAGTAAGTGCTAACTAGGATCCCATTTCATAGACTCTAAGTGGAGAAATACATTATCTCCTTCAAAGTATCTTGGAGGGTATCCCGATTGAAGCAGAGGTAGGCCTTTTTCAAACCCAGAAGCAACTTTGGAAAAAGGAGCTCTGAATTGGTCCCCATTTCTCCTAAATCTTTCCCTCCATTAGCCACTGCTGAATGTATATTTTGCTTGTTTTATTAAGCAGAGGAACTTTACATGGGAACGGCAGTTTCTCTTGCCAACATGCTGAAAGACCATTCCAAGAGTCTGTGTTATTATAGTATTTAAAAAGAGGTGGTTGGGTTATTTCTCATCAAGTTGGGCACTCTTGTTTATGGGCACTTTAGGTAACTCTGTGGTTTATGTGCTCTACTTAATGTGCTGGACAGGGGTTTTGAATGCAGATTTATTGCTTAGGTTTCTTTGTAATATAAATATAAATGCTATAATAACCTAAGGGGGAAATTAGCTGTGTTTAACCCAATGATTTCCAGAACGTGAGGAAATAAGTTCCATAACAATTTATGATTCCTCTGGTATACTGATTTTCAAAAAATCAGAAAGAACACCAACTCTGACTGTTAAATGCCTCATATCTTTTATAAGCAAATTCATTTCCTCTAGCCCCCATCTCCTCGTGAATGAAACTTTGGGGGCTATCATGTAAAGTTCAGCCCCATGTGGTTTATATAAGTAATACACTCATTTTACACACTGGAAATTTCAGGTGTTATTTATGGGAGTAGATTCTAAAGCTAGGAAGTATACTTAAGCACACGTTCTTGGACATATTTATAGAAATATATAAATATTTTAAATCCACTAACAAATTCTTGCTGGGGTAGATAAGGCTCACCTGGGAATCCTCCAACAAACACGGGGTCATTTGTATCAGCTGATGTGGATGCCTGGTTGGGGCTCTGGGCTAACACCTGGTTCCCATCTACTGTCAGCTCAATGCGGTGTTTGATCTTGTTGGCTGTGACTTTATGCCATTGTCCATCACACAAATGCCCAGGGATCCCAGCATCATAGACAGCGGTGAATCGGCCGGCACCATTGTCCACATGAAACATAAGCTAGAAAATAGGAAATTGAACAGTCACAGATGGTTTCATTAGAAAGGTTTCATGATGGTTTGCATAGCAAAAATTGTTACGTCTCTAGGAAAAAGGCATCGGCTGGAATAGTTAGAAATGAACATATCTGAGACATTTTAAAAATTAAAAAAAAAATCTTGACAGAAATTAAAACACAGATTTAATGACCAGGAATCACAAAATATGTTCTTTGTTTGGAGCAAGATGTGTGAGACTAGTAATAATTCTGCTTTCAGAAAATGTGATATATGAGTCTAAGTGATAAAAAAAAGAACCTCATATACACAGGGACAAATTCTACCATAGATCTTTATAGAGTATGAGAGTTCTTAGTGAACCTTTATAAAATTTCTTAAAAGATGTTTAGAGTAATTCATTAATTTGATTTATAAATTCATTTTAGAGGATTATTGGTTTTTCAAAATGTAAGCTTTTGAGGTTTTAATTGTATGTATTCTTTTTTTTTTCCTTCATGGATTCCATTTTATATGCAGGATTGCGAATAACATAAATTACTTTTTTGGGCAAGCTTCATGTCACAGGTGCCAGAGACTTTCAGCCAGAAGGCCAGTTAAATTCTTAACAACGTAGAACTTAGATTGGAAGTTCATGTCTAAATGAGAAAAACCTGTTTTCAGTAACATGGAACAGTCCCTGAAATTTGAGATGACAGAATTCTTTTGAAGCTGACGAAGAAAAGAAACATATTGAAACATTGAAAACAGTCAGTCTTGCAACACGTTCGACAAGGTAAAAGAAAAGACACGGGGTTTTTAAAAAGATGAAAAACTGCAATAGGTGAAAAGTTTGTAAACTGAACAGGGATGTAAAAACAAAACAAAACCTTAAGGTTTTACTCTATTGGGTGGAGTTTGTAAGAGCAGGACTTGGTGAGAAATACACATACATTGTAATGGAACTTCATACTCTGACAAATTGATAGTAACTGGTTAAAAGCAGGCGATGAAATGAAGCGAACTCCAACAAGATGTAGTGAACGTGCTTGAAAATCTGGCAAAACCATGAGTTGTTGCTTGTCTGTCCCCCCTTTCCTGCCTCTGTACTCCTGGATCTTTTTGCTTTATTGCCTTTGAGGATGGTTTGAAGATAGGAGGGAGAGTCTTGAGGTCACTCTGTGGTCTTTCTTCTTAGGAGGCGGCAGCAGTATACGAGTGGACATATGAACAGGGGTGAAGCCTGAGTCCTATTTAAGAGCCAGATAGAAAACTTGGGCGACTCCTTGCTTTGCCTGCCTCTCTTTACCTGCTGCCTGCAGTACAAAGTATATACACAGGTCATCTTGCGGCAGGTTGCTGTTCATAGGCAGGGAGGGACGGGAGAGGTATTTGGAATTAGCTTATCCATTGTAAGCAAAATGGCAAAATAGATTATGTTGATATAAATTCAGTATAAATCAGTACTTTTTTGAAATGGTATCTAGATGATTTTTAAATAGAAATTGAGAAACTGATGTGTCAGTTGGCCATCTTGACTTCTGAGATGTGCCTACTGTGGTATAAGAGGCAAACACTGATTTTAGACAATCGAGGCCCCCTCCTCTTTTTCCCATTGGAATCTACAGTTTTACATACAGTGTATTCACAAAGAGGATATCAGTGTACTTTTACAACAAGTAAGAGCTTGAGATCTAAAACTATTTGGCCCATTATGTGTCAACACAATTGGCTTACTGTAGAATTAGCACACTTAAAGCTTACACTGGTCTACAGAATAAGTGTGTTGAAAACACACATTAGAGATAATCTAGATAGATGGAAAGATACAATCTAGCTTTGTCCCAACAAAGAATACAGCAAGGCTTCACAATGTAGATGTTCTACATATGAACAACAATATCATGAGGAAATCAGAAATATGTAGACAGCTGACACTCACCTTTTCATCAATCATTTCGACACCCATTCCATCCATTTTCTGGCTGCTGATTCCTAGAAGAACTCCAGTGGTTCTAGTTGTGCGGAATTCAAATTCTACAAGAAGGTCCAATCCCACTTTGAACCCATCAACTGTCAAATGAAGATTAAAAAAAAAATGTGGATTAGAGTTTAGGGATTGTTGATTCAAGTTTGTACAATGCAATGGTTTAGATCTCAATTCAGATATTCGTCAATTATAATAAGTTCCAGACTCTCCTATGGCCTATATTTCCACCGTCGTATCATGTAACACTTTAAAGTTATTGCTTATTTTCTTGGTTGTCTTCCCTCCTAGCATGTAAATTCTGTGAGGGCAATTTTATTACTGTGCCTACCAAGGTATCTGGCACGCAGGGAAGTTTAATACATAGTTGTTGAATAATTAAATGGATGAACACACACGGAGATTGGCTCAAAGAATCCCATAGCAATGCATGGTTCTTTTGGAAGTCTTACTGTTGGATTAGGTGAAGCATTTCAATGATTATTCAGTAAGATTTTACTAGGCTGCTCTAAGATTACTGTTTCCATTTTTTTTTTTTAAATAAATAAAGGAACTGTAAGCATGATTTTGAAAGAGAAGATTCTGGGACATAACTAGGTTTTTCCAGTTTATCCAAGTAAGTTTTTTCTATAATTTCCTATATTTGATTCATTGATTTATTTAATCTTTTAGGAAGTATTTAAGACATGCCTCTTAGAAACAAAGCCATTCAATATGAACAGACCTAGAAAATATCAACTGCATGGAGTATTAGAGAAGAACTACAGAAATTTTATGCATGTCTTCTATTTATTAAGAAATAAATGCTATTTGTAATCACAGTTGCCTCCAATGAAGGGTAGTGTCTATTATGTGAAAAACTTATTGTTCTACTGAGAACCTTGATGGGTTGGGATGTGCAAAGGTGGGTTTAGAGCAGATTTTAAGAGAAAAAGAAGCTGAATTGTCCTGCAAAATAAAACAAAGTGCTTGTTTTTTGTCCCTGAAAGGGAGAAGTGAGGAGAAGAAAGGCACAACCTGAAACAGTTCAGCGGAAGACAGAGTGAACTGGCCAGTAAAAACCACAGTGATCAGGTGGCTGAAAAGGTTTTAAGGACAAAGATGTCAAAGGTTTAATTGAAGCTGTATGTTTTACAATGATGAAACCTTCTCTAATCATCCAAGTCTTATAAAGATTGCATTACACTGTCTGTTGAGGGGATGGGAGGAGTTGTTGGAAATTGGGGAAGTGGCTAATTTTCTGGTCCAGTTTGATCCAGAATGAAAAAAAAAGAGCCCAGGCAGAATAGCAAGTCAATAAATTAACTGCAGACGCTGAAGCCTGCCATCAAATTTGACCAAGAGAATGCTAGCCATCTGTGAATTTGAAGAAATCTTGGGGAAGGCTTTGGGTTTTCTCTGCACATGGAATGTAGGGCTCATCATAACCACCAATATTTTAATGTTTAACAAAACCTGTGTTTATCTGTTTTCTGCCTCAGCTATAGGTGAAGTTTCCAAATTACGCTTTGTCTGAGGGCTCTGGCCTTCCATCTCTGAAAACCTTTGTATGTGAGCATTTATCTCACCTTTTAAATCCTAGCTCAAATGTCAATTTTCCCATAAAGCCTTTCCTGATTTCCCCAACCAAAATTAATGTTTCTTCTAAATATCCACAGAACCGTGCTTATATATCTTCTGTAGTTTTAAATCATATGTACTTGACTTGTGATTTCTGAGCGCACTGAATCTTACCTATTAATAGTATATTTTTTGAAAAAAGAAACATTTACTTCTGTTCCCCATGATAACTTCTATACATTATGTGCTCATTAATTTTTTTCTAACTCTAGGACTGAACAGTCCATCTTAAAGTATGTTAAGGTCTTTTTGTTGTTATATATTTTATATTTTTCTTTCCAAATTGTACATTTACTATCAGTGATCCAGACCTGCTCTGGAAGTGCTCATTAGTAAGGGACAGATGCCTAAAGTCAGGGAAAAGTGCCAATCGTCATCACCATCGATGAGAAATGGGTACCAGTATGTGTCTGTCATGGGTATGAGTGGGAGCTCATGACATGGAGTATTAAAAGAAGTTGAAGAGAGGAAGAAAGAAAAATGCTACCTCGTCTTCAAAAAGGTAGACAGGGAAAACTGAAAAGTAGATAAATTACATGTATAAACATATGGCCCTTCTTGTAGAATTACACTTATTTTTTCTATTAAATCTTCTCACAATAAGACACATTAATCTTTAAGAGACTTTGTTATTACTACTATCCGTTTTTATTTCTGGTTTAAGTGTACTAATTTAGGAAATCCAGGACTTTTATTTTTCCATACAAGCCAGAAGTTAATATTTGGACCTATTTAATATTCAACAGGAAGAAAATGGAAGTGCCTCACCTGCTTTGGCAAAACCTGTTCCATCAAAATATGTTCCTTTCTGAGCATTAGCAAAACACGTTCCAACGTGGAAACTGGAGGTTGGTTGTTCAAGATCTACAGGGGCCTCCGCCATCTGAAAATTCCTGATGCAGCCATCAATGCTGTAGGTCACCTAAATATTCAGGTCAGACAAAAACAAATAGCAGGTTTTAGCAGAAACTTTGCCTTTATATGGAATTCAGTAATTTGTGGGGATGCTCTGTGCTTGTAATCATCACCCAGTTTCCTTAAGACAGCCCCAAACTACCTAAATCTGTACCATCATCCCAGGCTTCACAAAATGGGCCCACAGAATCCTCTGTTGGGCTCCTCAACTAGGATATATCTAGCCTATATCTAGATTGTTCTGATATTCCAAATAGTGTACATTGTGACTCTCATGGGACCACTGGTTTGGCAGACCTATGTGCCCCGTATGAATATCATAACTTTTCATTAGTTCCTTATGCTGGTTCTGGTCCAGGATGGTGATGTAGAAAGAACCTGAACTTACTACCATGGACACACCAAATCTGTACCTATTGATAAAGCAATTCCTCCTTTAGAAGAATTGAGGGCCGACTGAATAGCTTCTGCACAGCAAAATGGCAACCCCTGACCCAATGAACTGCAATGGGAAGGGATAGTACTGAGGGACTGAGAGGAGATTCATCTGAACTGGGGCACAGAAAAAGAGCAACTAGTATATAAAAGGCTCAGCCCCAGAACCCTGCCAAATGGTGAGGGAGCTGCTGGAACTCTCTGGGTCAGACAGGCTAGTGAGAGCAATGGTTTATGTACTTCCTCCACCTGGATAGCATGGACCACGCCAGGGTCCAGGCACCCCAGCTGGCCTATTGCCTGTGAGCCCCAGCCCCGTAGCTTATACCAGCGCCAGCTGGCCCAGCAAGGCAACCCCAGAATGGTGCACACTGGGACACTCCTGTTCAGTTCTCCCTACAACTCCAGCCATGACACCAAGGTGACACAGGAACAATGAATGCTGGAACACTCCAGACCCATACTACCTCAGCTCCAGATGGCATTCTGTGGCAACCCTGGCACAGAGCACTCCAGGACCTCCTGACTGATGCCTGTTTTGGCTCCAGCAGCCCCAGCAGGGGGCTCCCTGCACTGAGTGCCCCATGAACCTCCAGGCCATACATGCCTCATTTTCAGCTACTACCAGAGTACCCCTTGCAGGGAGCACCCCAGGATGCCCCAGCCCACATCCCACTTCAGCTCTAGCCACCCCAGAAGGGCATCCTCTGCAGAAGAGTCCCCAAATACCCCAGCTTATACCCACTTCTGCTGTCCTGCCAGGGTGCCCTCTGCATGGATGGCATTAGGAACCCCTGACTTGCACACACTTCAGTTTTAGCTGTCCTGACAAGGCACCCTCTATGCAGAGAGCCCCAGGACCACCCCAGCACATGCCCAGTTCAGTTCCAGCCAATCTACCAGGCAAGCTCCAGCACAGAGTGCCCTGTGACCCCCAGCCAGGAAGTCACCAGGCACACATAGCCTTCACAGGGGATGACCATACCACAAGACTGTTCCTTAAAGGTTAGGAGAAGTAGCTTTTCCACTTAATTCATAGAAACAAACACAAAATCAAGCAAAATGGAGAGACAGAGAAATATATCCCAAACAAAAGGCAAAACTTCAGAAAAAGAACGAAATGAAACAGAGATAAGCAATATGCCTAATAAGGAGTTTAAAATAAATGATTGTAAAGATATTCACTGGACTAGAGAGAAGAGTGGAAGAACTCAGTGAAAACTTCAACAGAGAGATAGAAAATATAAAAAGGAACTAATCAAATTTGAAGAATATAACTGAAATGAAAAATGCATGAGAGGGAACAGATTACCAGATATGGAAAAACAGATCAGTAATCTGGAAGATAATAATGGAAAGCACCCAAGCTGAACAGCAAAAAGAGAAAAATAATTTTTTAAAAAAGTGAGAAAGAGAGTGAGCATGTGAGAAGGGGAGGGGCAGAGGGAGAGGAGGGAGAGAATCCCAAATAGCTACAGGTTGTGAGCACAGAGCCTGATATAGGGCTTGATCTCATAAACTGTGAGATCATGACCTGAGCTGAAATCAAGAGTTGGACTTTTAACCAAGTGAGACACCTAGGCACCTTAAGAAAAAAAGAATTAAAAAAAAATGAGGATAGGTTAAAGGATCTTTTCGACAACGTTAAGAAACAAACATTTACATTATGGGGGTGGCAAAAAACTTCCATAACCTAGAAAAGGAAATAGACTTCCAGATTCTAGAAGCACAGATAGTTTCAAACAAAATGAGCCCATGGAAGTCTACACAATGACATATAATAATTAAAATGCCAAAGATTAAATATAGAGAATTTTAAAAGCAGCAAGAGACAAGCAAACAGTCATGTAAGAGGGAAATCCCATCAGGCTAGCCATTGATTTTTTAGTGAAAACTTTACAGGTTAGAAGAGAGTAGCCTCACATATTCAAAGTATTGAAAGAAAAATAAAACTCACAACCAATAATACTGTACCCAGTGAGATTATCATTCAGAAATGAAGGAGAGATAGTTTCTCAGACCAAAAAAAGTTGAAGGAGATCATCACCACTGAAGTGGCCTTACAAGAAATGTTAAAAGGACTTCTTTAAATAGGTAAGGCCATGATTAGATGTCAGAAAATAAAAAGATGTAAAATATGACAACACATACATAAAATGTGGAGAGGGAGTGAAAATGTTTTTCAGTATGTGTTTGAATTTAAACGACCATCAGTGTAGACTGCTATATCCTTAGGATGTTGTATGTGAGCCTCATGGTAACCACAACTCCAAACATTTAATAGATACAAAACAATAAAGAGAAAGAAAGCTATACATAACACTACAGAGTCATCAATCACAAGGGAGCAAAAGAATAAAGGTTCAGAGAAGAACTACAAAAACAACCAGAAAGCAATTAACAAAAGAGTAGTAAGTACAAACTTACCAATAATTAAACATAAATGATCTAAATGCTCCAATCAAAAGACAAAATGGTAGAATGGATTAAAAAAAGCAAGATCCATCTATCTGTTATATAAAAGTGACTCACCTCAGACCTAAAGACACAGGCTGAAATTAAAGGGATAGTAAGAGATATTCCATGCAAATGGCAGCGAGAAAAAAAAGCCAGTGTAGCAGTACCTATATCAGACAAAAAAGACTTTAAAACAAGGAGTGTAACAAAGGCATTAAACAATAAGGGATGAACCCAACAAAAGGATATAACAATTATAAATACGCACATAAAGTACATAAAGAAGATATTAACAGACATAAAAGGAGAAATTGACAGCCACACAATAATAGTAGGAGACTTTAACACTCTGGTTCCATCAATAAATGCATCATCCGGGATGAAAATCAATAAGGAAATAGCGTCTTTGAACGACACACTAGAGAGATGGACATAACAGATATATACAGAACATTCAATCTCAAGTTAACAGAATACACATTCTTTTTAAGCACACATAGAATATTCTCCAGGATAGATCACAGGTTAGGCCACAAAATACGACTCAATAAATTGAAGAAGACTGACATCATATCGTGTATCTTTTCTGGTCACATGGTATGAAACTAAAAAATCAGTCATAACAACAACAAAAAATTGGAAAAACACAAACATGTGGATGCTAAGCAATGATAGTAAACAACCAATAAGTCATTGAAGAAATAAAAAAAAATACATGGGAACAAATGAAAATGAAAACAGACAAGGTGAAATCAGTTCTAAAAGGGAAATTTATATTAACTTACAGGCCTACCTCAAGAAACAAGAACAATCTCAATAACTTTACACATAAAGGAACTAGAAAATAACAGACGAAACCAAATGTGAGTAGTAGGAAGGAAATAATAAAGATCAGAGCAGAAATAAATGAAAGAGACAAAACAATAGAAAAGATCAATGAAACCAAGAACTGGTTTCTTGAAAGATAAACAAAATTGATAAACCTTTAGCCGGATTCATCAGGGGAAAAAAAGACCCAAATAAATAAAATCAAAGATGGAAGATAATCACCACCACCACAGAAATACAAAGGATTATGAGAGACTATGAAAAATTATATGCCAACAAATTGCACAATCTAGAGAAATGATTCATTCCTAGAAACCTACAATCTTCCAAAACTGAATCAAGAAGAAATAGAAAGTCTGGACACATAAATTGCTAGTAACAAAATTGAATGGGCAATCAAAAAACTACCAACAAACTAAAGTCTTAAACCAGGTAGCTTCATAGTCAAATTCTACCAAACATTTAAAGAAGAGTTAATACTTATTTCCTTTAAACTAGTCTAAAAAGTAGAAGAGGAAGGAAAGCTTTCAAATACATTCTATGAGGCCAGCATTACTATGATACCTAAACTGGACAAAGATGCCACAAAATAAGAAAACTACAGGCCAATATGTCTGATGAATATAAATGCAAAAATCCTTAACAAAATATTAACAAACCACATTCCACAATATATTAAAAATGTGATCAAGTAGGACTTATTCTGGGGATGCAAAATAGTTCAATATTCAAAAATCAACAAGATACATCGCATTGAACACAATGGAGAGCAAAAATACAAAAATCATCTCAATAGATGCAGAAAAAACATTCGACAAAGCTCAACATCTGTTGATAAAACCATTCAACAAGGTGGGTTTAGAGGGAACATACCTCAACATAGTAAAGGCAATATGTGAAAAAGCCAGAGCTAACATTATACAGAAGGTGAAAAACTGAGAGCTTTCCTCTAAGATCCAGAACAAGATGAGGAAGTCTATTCTTGATACTTTTATTCAACATAGTACTGAAAATCCTAGCTGCAGCAATCAAGCAAGAAATAAAAGGTGTCCAAATTGGTAAGGAAGAAGTTAAACGGTCACTATTTGCAAATAACATGATAATACATGGAAAAACCTTAAAGACTCCACCAAAAAACTACTAGAAGAAAGAATGAATTCAGTAAAATTGCAGGATACAAAATTAATACCCAGTACTTGATAGAATTTCTATATACTAATAACAAAGTAGCAGAAAGGGAAATTTAGAAAACAATTCCATTTACAATTGTACTGAAAAGAATAAAATCCCTAGAAATAAACTTAACCAAGGAGGTGAAAGACCTATACTCAGAAAACTGTAATAATCCGATGAAAGACATTGAAGATGACATAAATGGAAAGATATTCCATGTTCATGGATTTGAACAATTAATATTGTTATATAAATATTGTTAAAGCAATCTACAGATTCAATGCAATCCCTGTCAAAATACCAAAAGCATTTTTCACAAAACTAGGACAAGTAATACTAAAATTTACTGAAATAGCCAAAGCGTTCTTAAGAAGGAAGAAGCTGGAGGTAACACAATTCTAAATTTCAAGGATACTATAAAGCCTTAATAATCAAAATTATGATACTAGCTCAAACACAGATACACAGATCAATGGAAAAAATAGAGATCCCAGAAATAAACCCACACTTATATGGTCATTTAACCTACAACAAATAAGGTAAGAATATACAATGCGGAAAAGACTGTTTTTTTAACATGTGGTGCTGGGAAAGCTGGACAACTACATGTAAAAGAATGACACTGGACCACTTTCTTACCACCATACATGAAAATAAACTCAAAATGGATTAAAGACCTAAATGTGGGGGGCGCCTGCATGGCTCAGTTGGTTGTGTCCGACTCTTGATTTTGGTTCAGGTCATGAGTTCGAGCACCACATCCAGCTCTGCGCTGACAGTGTGGAGCCTGCCTTGGATTCTTTCTGCCCCCTCTCTCTGCCTCTTTCTCTCAAATAAATATTAAAAAAAAAAAAAAAGACCTAATTGTGATACGTAAAACCATAAAACTCCTAGAAGAAAACATCAGCAGTAATTCCTTTGACCCTGGCCTTAACAACATTGTTCTAAACATGTCTCCTCAAGCAGGGAAACAAAAGCAAAAATAAACTATTGGGACAACATAAAAAGTTTCTGCACAGCAAAGGAAACTATCAAGAAAACAAGGCAACCTACTGAATGGGAGAAGATATTTGCAAATGACATATCCAATGAGGGGTTTACATCCAAAATGTATAAAGAACTTATACAACTCAACACCAAAAATAACCCAACTAAAAAATGGGCAGAGTATATGAATAGACATCTTCCAAGGAAGACATACAGATGGCTAACAGACACATGAAACGACGCTGAACATCATTAATCATTAGGGCAATATAAATCAAAACCACAATGAGATATCTTCTTACATTCTCAGAAAGGCTAGAATCAAAAAGACAAGAAATAACAAGTTTCTGTGAGAATATGAAGAAAAAGGAAACTTTATACACTACTGTGAACAAGGGGAATGAAAACTGATACAGCCACTGTGGAAAACAGTATGGAGGTTCCTCAAAAAATTTAAAAATAGAACTACCATATGATTCAATAATTCCACTACTGGGTATTTACCCAAAGAAAATGAAAACACTAATTTGAAGAGATACATGTTCCTCTATGTTTAATGCAGAATGATTTACAACTGCCAAGATAAGGAAGCAAAGTAAGTATCCAAATGGACAAATGGGTAAAGAACACGATATTTATATGCAATGGAATATTACTGAGCCATAAAATAGTGAGATCTTGCCATTTGTAACAACATGGATGGACATAGAGGGTGTTATGCCAAATGAAGTAAGGTAGAGAAGACAAATACTATATGATTTCACTTATATGTAGAATCTAAAACACACACACGCACACACACGCACACACACACACACACAACAAAACAAAACCAAAAATAAATGAACGAACAAACATAAAACCAGAAACAGACTCATAATTACAGAGAACAAGTTGATGGTTGCCAGAGGAGTGGAGGTGGGGGGATGGGCAAAATGGGTGAAGGGGAGTGGAAGGTATAGACATCCAGGTATGGAATGAGTAACTCATGCGAATAAAAGCTATAGCATAGGGAATACAGTCCGTAGTATTGTAATAGCATTGTATAGTGACAGGTGTAGCTACACTTGCAGTCAGCACAACATAATGTATAAATCTGACGAATTACTATGTATACTTGAAACTAATGTGACATTGTGTCAACTGTATAATTAAAAAAATAACTTAATTAGTCCCTTATGTTTTTATTTCATGTTTCTATTAATAGTTTATTAGTTTAATAGTTTATTAACCTTACTATCTCTATATACATTCCGTCATAATCTAATTTTAAATTCTATTTGAAAAGATAATTAAGTTTGGCTTAGCTTTTCTTCCTTATGAAAATCTAATGGAAGCTTTGGACTCGTTCCCAAGAAAATGTATATACACTTGAAAGTTTGCATGATGCGTTTAGAATTTAGGGACTGTACATGTAATTCAATCATACTCTGCTCCCTTATATTTCATCTGGTTTTAGGGACACAAGTTAATCACTCTTGTCATTTTCCAGAGACTCTCATTGTGATAGGTTTAGGTATCATATCTGATAGCTATGAAAGGAACGTAATACTGATCACCCACAAGAGGAACCAAAGGCTGAGAATTAAACAATGATGATGAACAGCTGTGTTTGATGAAGAATAGCTCTGCGTTATCATGTGTTCTAATTTGAGTATAGAAATGTAACACATTTCTTTGTGATACATTCTCTAAAAACATGGATCCCCTATAGTTCTTACAATAGTGCTTTCCGAAGGAAACAAGGACACATGGTCTGGCAAAAAATTGTTTTGTGATTACTGACTTATAAAATTGTGAGGACTTTAAATTTGGAATCCTATACTGTACTCTATATACTGTAGTTCAGTACTGGACAACTATACTGTAAATATTGCAATCTCTCCATATTTGCAAAGTCTCTAGTCCTGAAACAATGTCGTCAATATTATCTTCCTTGTTTTCCAGTGCTTTCTATATGCTTAGTACTCTTCCAAGGACTTTAAATATATTACCTCATTTAATTTTTGCAATAACCTTGTTTCTTTGGTATTATTATCCTGTTTTACAAAAGAGGGGACTTTGTCAAAGAAACATTAAGTAATGTGCTCCAGACCACACTAGTTAAGTAGGTACCCAAACGGGGAGAGTCTGGCTCTAGGGTCCATGTGCTGTTTTGTGGCATTATCCCTCATAGTCAAATCAGTCTAGAAAGTCTTCTGTCACTTCTCAGAAAAGATGATTTCCTGTTCACTTACAAGTGGTCATAGGTCAACATGACCTAATAATTCAACATATGTACATGACCCAGGCAGTTATTTAAGACACACAAAAAATAATTAATTAAACCCTTACTGGACCAATTCTTCGGGTGGTATAGTTGATGGGCAGTCCGCCAACATACAGCATCCCCACAACATCTAGGATATCAGCTTTCTTGGGACTGATGGTTCTGTTGGAAGCATCATCTACATAAATAATTCCTTCTTGCTTAATTCGCATAATCCTAATCTACAAAAAGAAGAGGAGTCATTAAAGCCAATCAAGGATACATTTCAAATGTTCAGAGTGTAAGATGTAAGAACTTTCTGGCTATTCCTTAGGAAAAAGCAAAATAACTTACTGAGTGCCTAATATGTGCTAAGCCCATGAGTGAAACTGAACTCATTTTACACCATATCTCAAACTCCCTCTTTTCCATTACTACCGTCTCCAAGAGTCCAAAATCTTCCTAGATGAGTTTTAGATTAAAGACTTTTCTATAGATTGCCAAGTGAGCACATGTATCAAGAGGTACGCATGTTGTCAGGAACCTTGCAGATTAAGAGCCCCATCATGAATTAAGTGGGCTGCAAAATTCATGTCCAGTTTTAAACATGCATTAGTTTGAGCTAAGCCTGGTCTCCCCAACACAATTTCAGATATGCTACATCCCTCTGCCTAATAGGCACTTTTTGTGCAGAATTGAAGGAAGGGCAGCACATCAAGGCTGCAAGGCAGTTTCCACAGCAGCTGATTAGTTCAAAGGCAGGAGGAAGATGGAAAGCGACCTGATGCTGAAATTACAGCAGGGGGGTGAATTATCTGTTGGGGACAGAGGGAAATAAGGAGTGTCAAGATTGGCTTGGGCACAAAAAAATTTGAGTCTGAGTTCAGGAAACGGAGTGGGTGACCCTGTCGAATGCTGGAGCACAATGATGGTTTAAAATGAATCTATGTTAGGATTAGAATAATCAAAACCTCACTTTTACACTTATCTTGGTTTGGGAAACAATTTAAAAAAATCTTCAAAAATAAAATCCTTCCTTAATTTGGCTGCTTATAGTATTGAAACTTTCTTTCTTAATCCCAGATGCACTGTGGACCAACAATATGCCAGTTTTTTAAGTGTAATGTTTATTCTATTAGCCAGAGAGGAGAATTAGCCTTAATGAGAGTTCCTTCATGAAGCTCAGTATTTGCTAGTCATAAGCTCCCAAGCAAATATGAAAATTCCATTTCTTATTTCCAAGATAACGAATTGACAGACTTTGCATTTTTATTATATTTGTCTCAGGTTCTTTGGCTTGTCATCTCTCTCTCTCTCTCTCTCTCTCTCTCTCTCTATATATATATATATATATATATATATATATGTTTATGACAAGCCAAAGTGTGTTAATATATAAAATCCAACACCTAATAATATCAAACTCTAAAAATTAAGCATTTTATTGGTCTACCTAGGGAAGCTTTACTGAATAGGCGATCACAGGTGCAGAAACAAATTCTGAGTTTTCATTTTAATAAGGCAGTATATTATCTATTTGCAGTCTTGCCAAAGAGGACAGTAAGCTGGCAAATGTGCCTTCTGTGCCCGTAATAGTGCCAGTTTCTGGGTGTAAGGCCAATGTTTTAAAAGTTGTTCCAAATGACTGTCGGTGGAAATGTGGCCCTCGGGCCCTTTAAACATGATACAGCAGATTCCCAAACTCTTGGTTTTCACAGTACAGGGTGTGATGAGGAGGGGTGGTATTAGGGCTCATTTTAGTTTACCACCTTTTAAGTTTGTCAAATATTATCTCATAAAAGAGAGGCCATGTTAGCACCTTAAAACATAAAAATATAATCTCAGAATATTTATTATTCCTCTAAATTGAATACATAGAGCTTGGAGGTAAACATACTCCATTGTCCTACATTTCTCACTGACAGTAGTGAAACTGTCTTCAACTATTGGCCCTGGTGTGCAGACAGATGTTTGGGAACCACAGCTGTATAGCAATAATGGAGTCCTGTGCTACCATGATGAAGCATGTAAGTGATCAAATACACACCTACCCAGGTCTGATGACATTTCCCAGTTGTATGTGGTACTTGCTTTATTTTTAGCCTCAGCCACATTCCAGTAGCACCAGAGTCGGCATATGCCCTGGCAAAACAACAGCACCTGCACCAGGGGAATGCCAACGGCTGCCACTTAGTAGTCCCCTCGTAGGCCAACTGCCAACATCTCATGGACTATTACCTTGTGCCACTGACCATCGTTGATCTTGGTGGGGATCATGGTGTTGGTGTCACCACTTCCCAAGTCATAACTGAAGTAGGGCAATCCATTTCTCAACTGAACGGTAGCAAAATCAGCATGATTGATCCGAGCCATGTAAAAAAGCAGGCCTGATTCAGCTTCCGTGCGCACTTCAAACTCGATTGTGAGGCTGTGAAGGCACGCAAAATAAAACAAAAGTAAAAGCGTTCTTATTCTAAGCTAAAGTTGCCTCGGCTCACGGGGGGGTGATTTTCACACAGGACAGTAAAACCACCTCTGAAATGAGGACTTTCCAGGTCTGCTGATTTCCTAAACTGAGCTCCTCAGGCGCAGGCAAGTATCATTCTATTCTCTATCGTACTCAGTGAATTTAAAACACTCACCTCATTAATGAATAAATGTAGTTGATTAAACTTGAATCAGGGCAGATACTCAGTATTTCCACTTGTCAGCTCTTTCTCAGTATCTCAGAATAATACATACCGGTTTTTAACTTTGGTGTCATCGAAGGCAATCGCAATGTGACTGTTTTTCGAAAGCCCAAACTGCTTGCTCCCTATCAAAAGAGCTGGTTCTGCTTCCGCAGCACAAGGACCCTGTAAAATACCCAGGAGAGAAAGAAGAGATTATGGGCTCTGTTTTTGCAAAATTTGATCCTATTATCTACTTGTTTCCTCTATTTTAGCTTAATATTCCTGTATAATCTTACTGAGGTTCCTTAAGAAGAAAATTTACTAATGTCTGTTTTCTACTACATGGTAGGCAGTTACTATGAAATGTTCAGTGAATGGGAATCTGTTTTCTTGTCCTGCACCCTTGAATCACCAAATCAATGTGCTCAAAAATATTTATTGATCAATTCATGTTTTCATTACCCTCCAAGGGAAAAAAATTGTTTATGTTTCTGAGAAAACTGGAATTTCCTTTTCACTTTTACCTCACTTATGGAGAGTTATATTCTTCGAAGATTGGACAGGGAAAATGACAAGCTAGCCACCAAGTTATAAGAGGAGAAAAATGTGTTCCTTCTTGCCCTCCCCATTTTCTATCTCCCACTGTATTACTTTTTCTTGAAAATTATCAGTCTACTGGAAGGTTTCCATGAATTTGGACTTTCAAGATGGTGTATCTAAACTTGCAAGTCAGGCCATTCAGGCCCCGAGCCAGTTGCTAGGCAACCCAGTACATTTTTTAATGTATCCCACCATATACCATTTCAACTGTCACTGTGCAAAGACCCACTTCTTACAGTTCTTACGAGGGAGAGCTCCGTGCAGGGCGGGCTTACTTGGTTTAATGCTCTGCTGTCACCATCTTGAAATTCTTAATACTTTTTTGAAAAAGGGGCCCTGCATTTTCATTTTGCTCTGGGTGCTGGAAACTATACAGTCAGTCCTGGCTGAGTGGACCGCATTTGGCCAGTGTAACCTGTAGCTCAATAGATAATCAAGGCTCCTCAAATTACTTGAGTCATAATTCCTTTCTCTGTTCTCTATTTGCACAAAATAGCTTGAAGTACAGGCTGCTTAAGAGGTCCTTTAGAACACACAGTACACGGGAAAATAGCCTGCACGCTCTCAAACAACACATCTGTTTTTAAGATCTGCACTTAATAGCTCTGGATGGGCCACTGCCCCAGTGAGCGCTGACTCAGCAGAGGTTCTCAAACAGCCCAAGGCAAGCTTTTGATGCAGAATGTTCTTCTCAAATAGAAGATGAGATGACTCATCAGCGCACAGGACATTTTTACTTGATGAGGAAAAGCCTTGCTCTCTTTTCTCTTGAGCTTCCTCAAACGGAGCACTCCGCCGCAGCAGGTAAAAGGCTTTAAGTGTTTGAAATGCTATAAAATTGGTCTTCATGGAAGTATTTCCCTTCTTGCTTCCCAGGAGATGGTCAGTTACAAAGAGCAGACTGTGGCAGAAATTCACACAGATATGCAAAAACCCAGTGGGTAGAACAGGAAAATGCTATTTATTCACACAGCTGAATGGCCTCTCTTGGAATCAACATGTGGCCCCTTTCTGGTTACACTGCCTGTAAAAAGAGCCCAAATGGAAAGGCTCTGGTAGCTTAATGTCTCTGCCTGCAATGATGCTATTAATAGAATTGGGATCATTTATTAACCTCTCGCGAGATTTCCTACACAGAGGCCCCATGCCACAAACGTTAGTCGTCTGCAGTCCTCCCCTGAAATCTCTTAAGCGAATCCTACCTGCTGTGAGTCCATTAGGGGCAAAATCTGGCTAAAACATCTCTAACTCCTCAGCTCTGAAAACTGAGAAACTGAAAAGGTTAATGGATGCTGAGGAATTAGGGAACAATGAGTGTGGCTGTAAAGAAAATCACCAGCAGGTTATTTCTATGTTATTCTTAATCATTGTGGTCACTCGTCTAGTTGCTATATATATAAATGTCAATATAACATAACTTTAATAATATAATTTTTTAAATGACCAAAGTGGCAATTCTAAAGGTTAGGTGTTCATTGGTAGCAGCTACAGGTCACAGAGAGCTTTTGTCTTTATGTATTTTGGGCATTGAGGCCCAAACACCACAATAAGCGTGCTTGCTGGTAAACTGGACAGATCTTTCCAACACTGGTCCTAAGCTGACCAGTTTTCTGTCACATGCTATCAGATTTTCTAGGTGCAAACGACCATGCTTACATTATTTTAGGAAAACCTTTGACTCAAAAAGGATAGGGACTTTGTAAGAGTTCTTTTAAGAAGCATTACATGTTACATCCGCTGGACACTTAGGAAGAGTGAAGCCAGAGGGGCTCCGGCTTGACTTTTGCAACAGGCAGATTCCTCAGACTGGCCAATGTTCTAGAAGACAGTGATAACGGGTCACTCTACTACATAATCTCCAAGTAGAAAACCATATGCTAAGTTCACTGTATGTTGGGGACACTCAAATCGATGTTTTCTATCATCAGTTTGCAATAGGATGGACACTATGAATACTTCTTTACTAAAACTTGTGTACGTTCCTTTATAAAACGGCAATTAGGAGAGGACTGAGAAATGTAGTATAGGAAAATTTTTACACGTATGTACATTTGGAAGACAATTTTCCAGCCTGTACTCTGGGAATGTTTTTGGTACAAGTGTAGACCTCTATAATCTCACTTGGTTAAAGACAAATAGGACTGGGTCTTGTCTGCTGTGCCTCACTTTTCCCAGGGTGAGTCTGAAACCAGGCCCAACGTGGGACGTGCACGTACAGGAGGGGGCAGACCCTAGTGGTTTGCCTGTGGCTACTCTCCCTCCCCTACTCTCCCTCCCCTACTCCCTCCCTCGGAGGGTTGAGCAGTTCCTCTGGCTGCTCAAACGTCTTTTTGTTCCCTTATAACATTATTATTATTTTTAAACGTTTTATTTATTTTTGAGAGAGAGAGAGAGAGAGAGAGAGAGAGAGAGAGAGAGAGAGAGAGAGAAAGAATGAGCATGAGCATAAGCAGGGGAGGAGCAGAGAGGGGAGGGGCAGAGGATCTGAACCGGGCTCTGAGCTGACAGCAGAGACTCCCATGCAGGACTTGAATTTATGAACTGTGAGATCATAACCTGAGCCTAAGGGAGAGGCTTAACCGACTGAGCCACCCAGGCACCCCTAATTCTAACATTTTAAAGGCAATATGTGAGATGGAACAAAGAGTGCCCCATGGTTTGCACAAGCGTAAGATGCTCCTATTTTTCAACCTGCTTCCCACAGAAATCTAAGCTAAGGAGAACAGGTAAGAGAAAGGGTCCTCTAAGGAGGCAATTCTAAGGAAATTTAAAGAATGATGGTTGCAAGACAAATCTTCCTTCTCCAAGCTAATGTGAGTTTCAGGGAGGGCATCATCTTTACGGATGTGATACTTTACCTGTATTATTTTGGAAACACTTATCTTTGAAATCTATTAAAGCAACAATAAAAAAAAAATCACAGGCTCATCAATCTTAACATGTTACAATCCTGCCACCTTGTGGGAACTCTTTAAAGTACTGCATGTGCATATGGGGAAAAAATGTGATCTAGAGGATGCAGCCTGCTTGCTGGTGTCTGCTTGGCAGGTGACAAGTTGTGGGCAGACAAGACTTAAGTGAGGAGTCTAAATGTGGCGTACCTGCTGATTAGGGCAGTGGCATAGTTGGAGAGGATTCTGAAGGAAGCCATGTTTCTTAAAGCCGGGCATCGGCCAATGGACAATGCAGCAGATTAGTAACAGCGAAAACTTTTTCACCTCACAGTTACTCCATTTCAGGTCAGAATAAATCAGTGGTCATTTCCAACTGCTGTTTGTTGGCTGACATTTGGAAATGAGTTATTGCATTCAGGGTAGCATGTGGTTGGTAGGCAAGGATTCCTCGACTTTAGATTGGTGCAGAGCAGAGATTTAAATTGCATTTATCAAAACTGGCATCTTTGTTCTTGAAAGCATCAAATGATGAATGATCATAAAAACTACATCATTTTCTCCCTTCATGAGTCAGTAATCCCTCTAACAAATGTGGGCTAGAATCACATCTGAGAAGTTGGATGTTTCTTTGTGATGCTTTTTTTTATGGATGAATACTAAGTGGAAGATACTTTTTAATGGCACTGACTTTAATGTTCTGAAATATAAAATCCTTACTCAAGCTGTTTGAGAAAGTGAATTATGTTACTACCCAGCACATGAGATTTTTTGGTAAAGTATTGGGCATTTGCAGTAATATTTATACACTAACACCCGAATAGAGATTTCTTGTAGTACGGATAATGTGTGTTTTCCCTTTAAAGACATACCAGTATCCAACTGATTCATCATTTGGCATAGACTGTACTTAGCTTTTAAAGTTGTAGTATTAAAGCTGCTTGATAAATAGTTTTCTTTTGGTCTATTCTTTCCTTCTCTGCCCACTTCTTTCCCCCAACACCCCAAGAGCCCTTAACAACACAGGACTCTTCACAGCTATTTATACCACTCTTCTCAGTGTTCACATTTCAAACTTCAAGTTCCACATTCCAATAAGCTTCAAGGAAAAAATACAGCCAGTCATTGTATACAAATCCACACAGGCTTGGTATAAAGACTTGGTATAAATACCATATATATCTGTAGGTGGTAATAGAAGTCTACTGTCTTATCTAACCCCACCCTCCACCATCTTCCATGAGAAATCTCCACAAATATAATATGTAGAAATGTTTTATCCAGCTCTAAATGATCCAAAGAATGAGAGAGAAGCACAAAGGGAAGATGGGCTCCCACACTATCAAATGGGATAATACACATGTAATGCTCTCTGATCTATGTATGATGTTCTAGCATGTGTTACTGATGGGGCTGACATAATCCATTTCACAGGGGAGGGCTTTCTTAGGATACTCTGAAACTTCCCTGGAGTATAGTGAACGTCATCCTCATGATGTGAGGTGTTGGTGGGGAGGGGTGAGATGGTGTAAAGAAGAAAAAGAAAAGGGGACTGAAGATAGGGGATGGTTCCCGTTGGCTCTGCTAGAACAAATAGGGGACAGTTCCTACGTCAGGATTTAAGTTACAAGCCATAATTGTTAAACACGTTCTTACAATCTAACTCCTGATTAAAAAAAGGAAAGAAGATGGTGAAAGTGGAAAATGAGGTGAGACTTGAGATATAAGAGAACTTCTACTGGAGTCTGTAATTGTTGAAACATGGAACACTCACCCCACTTTGTTTCCTGGCACTTGCTCTCTGCCTAAAAGTGTGAAAGGATAACTCTTCCCAGAGAAGAACAATGGAGTGTTACTATGAGCCAGGCATTGTGCTAGGTGCTTTGCATACACTGTATAATTTATTGTCTCGGGATCCATGCAGGTAGATACTATCCTTCTTATTTTTCAATGGGTCAGCTTACATTCAGAAAGGACAAGTAACCCACCAGAGTCCACTGCGTAAAAGTGGGTGGGCATGGCGGGGAAGGGAGACGTGGCCAGTTCCCGATCACTGGAGTAAGGGCCAGTTTGCTTCTTCAGTGACCCCCAAAGTGGAGGGTTTAGGGAGACCCACTCACCACATCCCTCTTTCCCAGACGAGAAATCAGCTATCTAACGGGATACTGAACAGGAATCAACGTTGAAAACCAATGCTTTCAATTTATCTTTTAAAAAGAGTTATGAAAACAAAACACAGGTAAGAATAGTTTGTTTAAATGATGAAAATCATCTCTAGTCCATAATACATCTGCTGTTAGCATCTGATATATTTCTTGCAAGGGTTTTTTTAATGAGTTTTTCTATCTTTCGATATAGATGTGATTATGCAGTATATATGGCTTTATCTCCTGTTTTCCCCACTTAACACAATGTCATAAGTATGTCATCATCATTTTATGTTGTTTCAATTGAAAGATTTTATGTATTAAGACTGTGATGACATATTAACATTTGCATTTTATAGACCTGTTTTTACACTTCTGGGTACCACTAGTCATTTTGTTTGGATGGAGTTTAATGGTGTCCCCTGCCATGCTTCCAATTTTCAATCTTGAGAGCGAGTGGGTTGTGCTTGTAGCCCACATTCCGCACTTATCCAGACTGATCTCCACACATACTTGCTCACTTTGTCATTTATATTAATGTCCAATTTCTCAAATCTGCCTCTCTGTCTCTGTATTTCTCCCCCCCCCCCCTTCTCCTTCTCCCTGGCCAGCAATGATGATATCTTATTCATTTTTTGCATTAGTAGGCTCTTAACAAATATTTGTTATAAATTTGTTATAAATGTCAAACTTTTAGTAGCCTTTAAAAAGCAGACCTTCTTCTCCACACACAAAGAATGAGAAAGAGAGAAAGAAATCAAATTAGAAGATATACATGGTTCCATAATCTGAAACTATAAAAATACAACTCAATAGGGATAGAAATTCTAAAAAATGCAATTACCACCACACAGTATAAATAATTCTAATGTGCAAGAGAAGGGACAATAGCTGTTAGAATTTAGATATCTGGGTTTTAGTGGCAACTGTCTATAACACGTGTGATCACAGGCCATCCTGTAAGGTCTAGGGCTTTGTTTCCCATATGGAAATTAAGAGTCAGAATCTTTAAGGTCCCTTCCAACTCTGATATTCCGTGAGCCTTTGATATTCCGTGAGCCACAGGACTGCCATTCAACTTCTCTTTTGCTTTTGTCTTGTCTAAGTGGAATGTTCTGTTTTGGAAAAGTTAAAACATACACTGCTGAGAGAAAATGGAAATTGGAATTAGAACAGAAGGTTATAAGAAAACTTAAATGAGTTAAAATCTCTAGTCCCAGATGGGAAAGTATCTTTATTTTCAGAAAAAGGGAAAAAACGTGATCTCTGGAAACCACAGAGGGAAATGCTTCAGACTCCCTAAAAAATAAAGTCTGCATGGGCATTTAGAAAAGAAAGGTGAGGGGACCCTGAGTGGCTCAGTTGGTTGAACATCCAACTCTTGATTTAGGCTCAGGTTATGGTCTCACGATCATGGGATCAAGCCCCATGTCGGGCTCTGTGCTTGCAGTGTGGAGACTGCTTGGGATCCTCTCTCTCTCCCTCTCTCCCCCTCGTGCTCACCACCTCTCTCAAAATAAATAAATAAACTTTAAAAAAAGAAAAGAAAAGAAAAGAAAAGAAAAGAAAAGAAAGGAAAGGAAAGGAAAGGAAAGGAAAGGAAAGGAAAGGAAAGAAAAGGAAAGGAAAGGAAAGGAAAAGGAAGTTGATTGTTGGGGACCAGCAGGCTTCTACACCAATAAACCATACCAAGTCAAGATGGGCTGGCTGAGAGACCTGACACAACAAAATGAGTGGTACAAAGACCCTCAAGACTGTGGTTGACTGAATATGGTATCTGATGATGAACGAATAGCATGATCCATTGGTTTAAAACATTGAAGTATTCTCAGGCGCATCCTTAATAAAATCTGATAACAGGCCACAGGAAGGAAAGGTACTGCTGTCGCCTCAACTGGGCATTCCATTTTGAGTAATATGGTCCATTCTAAGTGACATATTTTGAAAGGGATATTTCAAAGTCAAGAAATTGATCAGCGGAAATATGGGAATCAGAAATTAGGTCATATGAAGAATGCTTGAGATTATGGAATATTTACCCTAGGGGAAAAGGACTTCGCTAGTTTTTTCTTTTTCTTTTTTAATTGAAGTATCATTGACACACAACATTACATTAGTTTCAGGTGTACAGGGTAGTGATTTGCCAAGTCAACACCTTATGCTATGCTCACCACGAGGAAATGACTTCACTGTTTTCAAATCCTGGAAGGGATGTTAGAGAAGATATAAGCTCAAAATATTTCTAGTTACAAGGAGCAGACTGGTTTCCAAAACAACCAGTTCCATCATGGAAACTAAGGAAGAAAAGAGAATGTTCAAGAGTTTTCAAAATCTGTGCTCAACACAGCATGTTCCACCCATCAACTGTCAAGCACTATAAATATGATGCACACGCTGTCAAGAGCATAGTGAGATCCACCCTCTTGGATACGTTGGTGATGCGAATGTAAATTGGTGGAACCTTTGTAAAAAGCAACTCAGATATGTGTTGAGAACCTTAGATACATTCATCACTTGACCTTATAATTATTCATCTAAGAATCTGTTTTAAGAAAATAAATGAGAAAGTTTGGCATACAGAGGCACTCATCAGAATATAGTTTCCAATAGCGAAAAACTGGAAGCACTCTAAATGGCCCACAACGAGTACAAAGTAGAATTAGAAAGACAGAGTGTTGCAGTGATGAAGAGCCAGACTGTATCGTCAGACCTATTGGATTAAAATTCCTATCCTGCCATTTACTGGCTGTGTCAGCGGGTGGGTTACTGAGGCTAGGTCATTCTTATCAACTCAGCTACAAATGGGATGATATATCGTTTACAGAGCCATGATGAAAACCACGTATAATGCTGGATGGAATTTGTTTAGGCAGTGGCTGGCGCATAGTAAGCACTGAGGAACAGTCATTACGATCATTACTGTCTAGTAATTATGCCATTTATCAAACGTTTCGTATATACGAGACATTTAACAAACATTATCATTTTTTAAATCCTCCTAGTCACTCTGAGACATATGTGTCATTAATATACTCATTGTACAGACGAGAAGACTGAGGAATAGAATGGCTGAGCAGCTTTCTCAAATTCATACACATGGTAGACTGGAATACAGGATCAAAACCCACACTGTAATCAATGAAATGATCAGCTCCGTAAAATGATATATTTTTTGTGTCTCTTTGCATGTCACACCCACACACATGTATGTAACTGAAACAGGGAAACTGAAGGACCCCATAAACATCTTTCTGTTTCCTGTCCTACTTCTATTCTTGCTAGGACCTGCACTCCCACCCCACTTTACACATGCTTCAGAATGCAAAGAGTGTATGTCCTCTTTGTAAGGGACAAGGAGTTCAAGATTTCTTTAGAATAGATAACATTTAAGGAAGGACCCAGTGAGAATGACCAGAGGAAGCTATTATATGTGCATTCCAGATCCCCAACCTGGAATATGGAAGCCAACGTTCCCTAGCTCCAAGGAATAATACCTGGGCCCTGGCCTCTGTTGTAACTTGTTCCTGGATGTCTGAGAGGCATGTACACTGGGCCACAATTCTCAGTGAAAACCCCCAGACTCCAAACAAAGATGAGGTTCATAGTCCTCTCCTTTCTGAGTCTCAGATGCCCTGAATGTGTCTGCTCTGTCCATATCTTCAAGAAACTCTGCTTTGACTTCCTACTGGCTCATGTTTGATTTCCATCCTTCGAGAAGCCACGGGCCCTCTTGGCTGGTCCTTTGGGTCCCTTTCTGGGTCCCCAGAGCTAGCCTGTCAGCGTCATAATCAGACCTATACACTTGTATGACATTTAATTATTATTACCTGTTTCAAAAAAAACCAATACCAAATTGTACATATGATATAAGATTTACTACTTAAAATGCAAATAAAAAGGGCTGGAAATTGTTATGGTTGTCTCTGTGTGGTGGTATTATAGGTGGATCTTATTATGATTCTGTAGACATTTCTGCACTATGCTAACTTTTCAACTGAAAACACATGCCATTTTACAAGGAGGAAAATTAAAGGAGAACTATATATAAATCAAAGTAATCCAAGAAAGATGTAAGGAGAACGGGTTTTCATAGACCAGTTTCCCTTCCTCTAATTCTAGAAGTAGAGCATATGAGATATCCTGAATTATCTTCTCTCTGAAAACTACTAGAATACAGGTTAAAATTAGAAAGCAATAGCATAAAAACGCTCACCTGTGCCACAACTGGGGTGGGTGTAGGGAAGGCTGGGGTGGGCACTGGCTCTGGCTGGGTAACTATTTCAGCTGGAATTTCTCTACCTTCATCCTCACGGGGTTTCTGATGGGCACAACGACCGATGTCTGCATTTTTGAAGGAGACAGGCTGTGCAAAGTCCATGGGGCTAATGGAATAGGATTAAAATTAAATACTTTCTATTAGTTTTTATCATCTTGCTTCCTTACCATTGAATTTTTCCTCCCCCTTTTAAAGGCCAGCAGTGCAATTTTTAAAATCTAATGAGAAGGTCTTCTCTGGACGCCCCTCCCCCCACCACGCCATGGTTTTGTGTAGTGTAGATGCAACAGGGATCCTCATATTAAAAAAACCAAACTGGGGCGCCTGGGTGGCGCAGTCGGTTGGGCGTCCGACTTCAGCCAGGTCACGATCTCGCGGTCCGTGAGTTCGAGCCCCACATCAGGCTCTGGGCTGATGGCTCAGAGCCTGGAGCCTGTTTCCGATTCTGTGTCTCCCTCTCTCTCTGCCCCTCCCCCGTTCATGCTCTGTCTCTCTCTGTCCCAAAAATAAATAAAAAACGTTGAAAAAAAATTAAAAAAAAAAAAACAAACAGAAGAAGTACTTACACAGAGTTTATAACAAGGTTCCATACACAGCCTTCAAAAGGAGGGATATTTCTGAGCGGGGGAGGTTGAAATTCAGGTGGAGCACCCCCAACGAAAAGCTTCTTAACTTCAATTGCCTGTTCTACTGTCAGATTTTGCATATGCCTTCTGTCTTCATCGACTTGAACAGTAAACATGCTGATAAAACATTGAAAATACACAGTATAAAACACAAAACATTCAGTATAATTGGAAATCAAACTCTTTCCTGCTACCCCTCACCCCTTCCTCCAGTAGCTTTTAAGTGAGCCAAAATTCGATAATTAGGAATTCTACACTAAGCTAACAATATTTTTTCTCAGGCTCTGTCCCTCTGCCTCCCCCTGCTCCATTAGCTCTCTCGGAGAGTTGATTGAAAGAAGGTAATAGTGGAGCTGTAACGTTAGCCTTGGCTTTGGCAACACTGGCCCCAAACACACAAACCCATAGAGCTGAGGCTTCTGCACAGTGCCGTTATATCTAATCGTATAAGGCTCAGTGGGTTTAGCACAGCGTGGGGTCACATTTTGTTTGGTTCTTTATTTCTTGGTTCGTGCTAGCTATTATCTTCTTGCTGGGGGACAAACTGTGCTCATGAGAGTTTGGATTGCAGGACTCAACAGCAAACACTTACAGGGCATTTTATAAAGAACATAGCTGCTGGCTTTTGAATAGAAGAGGCAGGCAAGAACATCATGCTAATTGTTCCTTGCCATAATTTTCCTTAGTGACTGTTTCATTAATTTCCCTAATTTGCTTATGAGAGATAACTCACACATTACTAATTGAGAACCTCATGTTACTTATTCACCATCCTTGGATCCTGGGGCAAAGAATCAAAGGAGACAAAAAATTCTGATGATGACAAAGACCAAAGGCATTTTTTTCTTTTGTTCTAGATGCAGGTTTTGAATTTCAGTCCCAAACAGTTGGCATGAGCTATTAGTCATAAGTATTAGTCACTAGCCCGAGGATCATGAATGGATTACTGAAAACTTACTACATATCTGGGGAGAAAACCAAAGTACTTAGTTGGAAAACTCAGTCCTAAAAGGCCATCTTGCTTGATTTTATAAAGAATAAAAACCACATGTGGAGCTAGAAATAATAAACCAGGGCAAAGACACTCTGAAATAGCCCTGAGCTATTGGTCCACTTTGAGACAGTTCAGATGTAAGAGAATGAAAAAAAAAATTTGATTTCATTGGTGCTCAAAATGTCATTGTTCAGGGGGTGTAGAGGGAGCAGGTTGGATTTATTTTCAAAGGAAACATAGGGGGAAATGACATATTGGTTTTTTACCAGACTCTGGAAGAGTGTGTTGGCAAAAATCAGGAGGTTCAACATTATTGCTAAGAATGCTGGTGTTTTATGAGACTTAGAAAAGCACTCACTTCTGGGCATGTGTGACTCACCGAGAAGTCCCCTTCCACACACACCTTTTTTTTTCCTTTTGCTAAAAGCAACCTCTTACTAACATGACATAGCAATGCTCCTAAGAATTTTAATGAGGGGTTTAAGCCACTATTAAAGATTGTCTAAGAGAGCAAATCTCTGTTCTTGATTAGAATTTTTAAAAAGCCAGAGGCCCTCATGTTTCTGATGTAGACTGTCTAATCTGGTTCTGTCCCCACGACCATTATAGTAGTCCTTTCTTAGTAGATCGCAGGGTAGAGATACGGAATGAACACGAGCTTTCGGAAGGAACAGACTGGAATTAAGTATTAGTGCAGAAGCTTACTGTGTGACCTGGGCCAGTTATTTAATCTTGCTCAATCTCATTTCATTCATTTATAAAATGAGGATAAAAATACCTGCTTTAGACCATGGAAAACATTAATTAAGGGATTGCACTGAAGCTGTATTACTTAATAAGGGCATTGCTAGAAGACTATAGCTAAATCCTGCTTGTATTTTACATTCTAGGAGCATCAAATCTAGATTATTTATTTAGCTCTTTTTTAAAGGGGAACATTACCAATATGTCCATTAGGATTCTGGTGTCTTTCCTGTTGTTTAAGTATTTATTCAATAACTCTTTACCGAGGACCTACAATGTGCAAAAAGCACTACAATAAACATTACTATTAGTATCATGATAAGTTAGCTGTATTTTCTTACAAGTTCAACAGTTGATTCTTGGAGTTTCATAATTGAATATTTTATTACTTACATTCTGTTTCTTGTTTGTTTGGAGTATTGGTATAAGATTTTGTTTTCAATCTTATACCAATTTTCAATCTGCCAAATGGGTTATAGAAGATATTAAAGGAAGTACCCTGACATTTGTAATCTACATGAAAAACAAAACCTGCAATTCTATTTTGATTGAACGTATTTTGGATGGTAAGAAATATTTGGGTTGCAGTGTCCAAATCATGAGCCCATTCTGGAAATCCAGATTATTCCTGAAGTATCTGGTCTAACTTTTGTGGCCTTTAGCCCAATTCTATACCTGTATTGAAGAATGCTCTCACAAAGGAGAAAACCACTTGCTTATGCATCTACTCCAGGCTCTTAGGGCTTTAGGAAGAACTACTGGCCATGTAAGTGGAGGCCAAGAGAAGGTTAAGAGGGCAAAACCCTTACAAGAGGCAGAGATCTCTGGAGTACCATGGAATTAGACACCAAAGTAACTCAAATGAGATTTTTGCAGAGGAAGGGGTAGAAAAGGAGAGAGAGAGTGAAAGAGGAAGGATAAAGAGAGATAACAGGGGAGAGAGAAGAGGGCCAGGACAATCTTGAAAAGATCGCCTCTCAGTTTGGTAAAAATCCAATGATTTTGTGAGGTCGTATGAAAATTAACATTTTATCCGGGGCTTTTCATTTAAGAAAGGAAATGTCATAATTGACATTTATGATCTGGATGGTGTTAGGAGAAAGCAAGCATTTCCAAATTAATGAGAGTATCATAATCAACATGAAGTAATACAATCTTTGAGGTCACAAAAAAGGGTAAGAATAAATAATTGGCAAGCACAGGTAGAGGTGTGAAAATCATATACACCTGGGTTTAAATCCTGGCTCTGTTATTTACTAGTTACGTGATTTGGGGCAAGTTAGTTAATATTTCTTCATCTGTGATGGAAGAATATTAATGCAGATTTCACATACGCTTAGCACAATCAAAGGAAATAATCTGTGTCTCGTATTTGACACAGAGCGTGTCACAGAATGAGTATGAAGCATTAAAGAATGTTTCTGGGTGAAGTTGTTAGGGTCATTAGTGATCTCTGGTTAATCAGTTAATTGGAGCACTTACTTAAAGGATAGGCGATGCTTATGTTTTGACCTTAGAGTGCTGAGTGAGACATTATGGTAGCAGATGTGTTCTTGCTTTGCCACAGAGTTCAGTGACTACCCACTAATATGTCTAATACATTATCCTTTAATTAACAGCGAATGGCAAAACTGTTTGTTTATATGGCCAATTAACCGAATGACCAGTTTTCAGAGATGTACTATACACCGAACTTAATCAAATAAAGGTTGGATTAATGGCCAACAGCTGTGAAGTTGGCATCATAAAATGCCCTTCTTGAAGAGACACCTGTTAAAAGGACACCTTAGCGCAAGATTGTAATGCACTTGGGAACGTGAGAATCCTTTCTGTACAGAATAACATACTCTGGGTGATTATTTTTTGTCAGCTGTATTTCTCAAGTCTGCACTTGTTTCGCTGAAAATTTTTAAAGTTTAAAGACGTTACAAAGTCCTTCTCACAATGAGAAGGACTAGCATTTGGCAAAGAACCTGAAATCTGGTCTAGAAGACATGTAAAATAGTATTTCAGAGCGGTTGCTGAGATTCAAATGAGAAAATTCAGTTTGCATTCCTCCTCAGAGACCATGACCGACATATCTGGCTATTAGGCTAGTAAAAGTTCTTAGTTTGTCTGAATATTGATCCCTCATTTGTCTTAATCATGGTTTCTAAACATCTCAGTTAGTAGATATTCTGCAAGAATGCTTAGTATCAACATAGCCACAAACCAATGCTCTATATAATAAAAAAAAAATAAGCCAAGGAAAGCTTTATCATTTACTTAGAAGATACGACATTTTTATTACGTATCTAAACTGTTATCCACACAAGAGGATAATTAGAAAATATGGGTCTGTATAGAACAGCATCTGTTCACTTGAACTCTTGTTAGACCTTCATACTGTTGTCGTATTTACAAATATTCCCTGTGTCTTAAGGTTTTCTCACATTTGATTTCCAGTTCTTTTCTGTGTTTTCAGTCTAATTAAATGGCTTGCTGGTTTGGAGGTCTGAAATCTCCGGGCTTCTGTTTTCTTTTTCTCTAATTGTCCTTCTAAACTGATTACCGGAGTTGTCATACAACATTTTGATGAAAACTACAGATGACTTTCCCAATAAAGGAAATATCAAGTGCCGCAGTGTTGTGGAGAAATGAAAGATGAGTTTACAACACTATTACTGCCAATTTTGTGATTCAGGGCTGGGAAGCAGTGCTCTCATGGATCCTTAGAGAGGCAGCCTCCACGCACTGATGGCTGGACAGCAGCCTTCTCCCTTCTCTGCCTCAGCTCTGTTCCCTCATGAAGCCACTCTGCAGGGACCCCGGGCATCTTAGTGGGGGACAGGGATGAGGCGTGCACTTAGCAGCTCTCAGTAGGTCCTGCAGCTGCTGCACAGTCCGGATCTGTGACAGGTTTCTAAGCAGCTGCCATAACTGCTTTGGAACCTGAATGAAATAGCAGCTGCCAAAGGCTGCTGGTTCCGGCTGAGCTGTTCTGTGTGTTTCGCTATGCGCATACCTTATTTGAGAAGAGAATATTTGAGAGGTGCGGAGGGAGGGATTTTTCTTATCTATAGCTTCAGAAGATGTATTTGGTTTTTCCAAAGCTGGAGCGGAGAACTGCACAGAATAAAAAATGCTACGAGAATTCCTAGGGGCCAAGGTAAATGAGGTTCCCGAAGTATGAAACGTAAAGAAGATGAAATTAAGCGACTTGATAGTTTCACAATGCTTTGTATGACCACACATACGAAGGTCCAGTCAGAGACTAATGTGAGCCAAGGAGTTTATGTTAGTTACAAGTTCTCTAGGGCTATTGTTACCCTTTAGTCCTCTCGACATGAACGGAATGTTCTCTCCCATCGTGAAACAGACTCGGCTCTGGTTTGATGACAATTTTCCTCATTGTTCTTGTCCCCATGGAGAGATGCACTTCCAGACGGCCCTTGTTCAGGAATATCGCATAATAGGCCTGCAATATCAAGGGGTGGTTGAAGATTAAAGAGGGGTCTCCACTACAACAGCGTTAAAGGTTCCCTGACAGATCTGCAGATTCATTGGCTCTGAGATCTTACCTGAGAATTTAAGGCTCAATATTTTCTCAGAGTATTTAAAGTGGCTGACAAAAGCTTTTTAATCATTGGCCACTTTTGCTGGTTAGATGATGTGGAGAGCAGATGTAGGAATACAGGACCCTCCGCAAACCAAATTTGCCATGCTGAAGGTAACAGCTGTGTTTGCACCGGGTCTCTAACTCACAAAACGCGTCAGGAAACAAAGGGTGTCAATCCCTCTCCCTCCTCTTCACAAGTGGACAGCTAGCTTCTGGAAATCAGATCCGACTCCCAATCTCATGGCATTTTGAGTGTTTAGACTGCAATTTGTTCTCTGAGCTGCTGGAATAGATTGCTATCACCAACACGTAACTTGTCTCCCACACTTAGAAAGAAGGAAGACAATTTTTCATCCACAAACATGACTGCTTTCTTCTTGCTACTGTTACTATAGCAACCAGTGTGGTTTTGAGATCAGATTATGAACCCCAGGGAGCTTGAATGCATTCCTTGTCCCCAAAGCTGATGCCACGTGTGCTCCCTTTCTTGTAGAGCATGAGGGCACCATGATCACTCGGTCCGCTGTGAGTCACCTGCGGTGGTGGAGAGTGTTTCAATCACCTATCATAATGCTTTTGATGATTTACTAAATGGTCTAGGCAGCTGTATGTCCAAAGCACAATGTCCAGAGGGCCTGGACTCGTGCTCACCATCCATCAAAGAGACAACTGCAAACCACTCGCTCAATTAAAATTTTCTCAGGTGAATGACGGTTCGATGTCTCAAACTCTAGCAGAACAGAATCACAAATAACCCTATAGCATCAAAACGTTAGCTTTGGAAAATAAAATATGTCAGTGTAATCAGCATTGGTTCTACAACAGACGTGAACTATTTAACATTGTCTCCTCTTTCAAATAGCACTTCGATGAGATTAAAAAAATGAATATTCATTATCATTAAAATGTTGAAATGTTAACATATTATTTCCACTTTACTTTGTAGTATAGGACTTAATATGTTCTCATTTTAATTGTTCTAATGGGCACATGTTCTATTTTAGGAACTATCCTGAAAGCTGGTGATTTAAGTGCATTTATTTAGTCTTGAAGGGGAGAAATTTGGAGCCAGTAGGTGGTGCTTAATTATCTGACAATGACCTGGGAAAGATATATCCTTTAGTAAAAACTACTTCACAATGTTTCATCTGGTCCTCTTATTATAACTAGCTTATCGTTCATAATAGTAAGAAAATAATTTTATTTTTCAAGATTAAAAGATAAGGAATTTAAGAGGAAATTTATATAAGTGCTTATGTGCAGTAAGAAATGAGAGAAAATAACACTCTTTCCCCTCTATATTCTTTAAAAAATATTTTCCTTATGACTATTTGGTACATTACCCACAACATAAGAGACATGTAGATAATGAAGCTATGTTCACAACTGTACAATTAAATGGATACCTGTAAATCTACACCCAATTTAAGAAACAGTACGATCGCATCTTCTGTGAGTTTCCTCCCAACACCATCCCCCAGGTTCACTATCTTAGAGGTAACCACAACATGGAATTCATGTTTATCATTCCCTTGCTTTTTAAAACTTATCTTTGAAAATTCACACATATATCTGTAAACAGTATGTAGTTTTATGTGTATTTTATTTATTTTTGTTGTGTGTGGACAGGCGAGGGGCAAAGAGAGAGGGGGACAGAGGATCTGAAGCCGGCTCTGCACTGACAGCACAGATCTCGATGTGGGGCTCGAACTCATGAACTGTGAGACCATGACCTGAGCCGAAGTAGGATGCTTAACTGACAGAGCCACCAAGGTGCCCCACTTTTTTTTTTTTAAGATTTTATATTTAAGTAATTTCTGTATCCAATGTGGAGCTCTGACAATCCCAAGGTCAAGAGTTGCACGCTCTACCAACTGAGCCAGCCAGTTGCCTGTTTAGTGTTACTTATATTAGAAATCTATAAAAATGGCATCATACAGTATGTAGTGCATTTTTTTCATTTCTCTTCAGTTTCTAATATTCATCTATATTATTATTTTTTAAAATCAGGAATAGGTATTAAATATTACCAAATGATTTCACTGCATCTATTGAGATGATTATATAATTTTTAGATTTTCTGATATTAAAATACTCTTGTATTCCTGAGATAACTGAAGTTACTCATGGTTATACATCTTTGAATTTATTTTGTTTGGTATTTATTTTTCTTAGGGAGAAGAATAAGATTTATTATATAGTATTTTGGATAACATGGGTTTCAACTATGTGGATCCACTTATATGCAGATTTTTTTAGATAAATGCAATACAGTACTATACATGTATTTCTCTTCCTTATGATGTTAATAACATTTTCTTTTCTCTAGCTTACTTTCAGAATACAGTGTATATAATACATTGCATAATACATATAATATACAATATGTGTTAATCGAATGATTATGTTATGGGTAAGGCTTCTGGCCAGTGGTAGGATATTTGTAGTTAAGTTGTTGGGGAATCAGGAGTTATATGTGGATTTTTGATTGTGTGGAGGGGAGCAATGTCCCGACCTCCCATTTTGTTCAAGGGTCCACCGTATTACTGGTTACCCAATTTTAAATGATTTTTTAAAAAACATAAAATCACAAACAACACAACCTGGTTTATAAGGATGCATGCATATTTAAGGACATATTTGTAAAGCATTCCATTCTTTGGTGATGGCAGACTAGATAATTCCTATGAACTCTTTCACTGAGAAAAGCAAGATCATGTGGAAAAAATATATATTTAAAAATATATATTTAAAAACATTAGATTGAAAGTACTGGAGAAATACCAAGGCAGTAAAGAGTTATGGTGCCTAAGAGACAGCTTTTAACAATCAAATGGCTATGGGCTATGAAAATTGAAGTTCACACCTTATAATGCAGACACTATGTAGGCTTTAAGTTCATGTCATGAGTGAAATTGAGCATAGACTACTGTCCATGCTTGTGTTGGTTGTACTCTATTAACATTCTCTATCCCAGGTCCATTCCCTGCCTTCTCTGTGTCCAGAGAGAGTGGAGTGGGTTAGGCTTCAACAGACTGCATCATGTTGGCTAGTCAAACTGGGAAATTGATCCTAGAAGCAATTTAAATTTGAATTTAAGGTATCCTAGCTGAATATCTACAGACATCCAGATAAGGAATTGGATTTTGAGACAAGAGAATATGATTGTAATTAGAATATATTTTAAGCTTTCTCTCTTTAAATACTCATATGCTAAACCCATACAGAATATAGGTGCAAATACAAGCGTGACTGCACCTAGGACTGACCCACAAGGAAAATCATAATGGAGATAACTGTCCTAAGAAAGATGATAGGAGAAATAAACAGTGCAAATCTAAATGTATAAAGACAATTTATAGGGGCACCTGGGTGGCTCAGTTGGTTAAGCGTCGGACTTCGGCCCGGGTCACGATCTCATGGTTTGTGAGTTTGAGCCCTGTGTCAGGCTCTGTGCTGACAGCTCAGAGCCTGAAGCCTGCTTCAGATTCTGTGTCTTCCTTTCTTTCTGCCCCTCTCATGCTCATGATCTGTCTCTCTGTCTCTCAAAAATAAATGTTAAAAGGTTTTTTTTTAATAATTAAAAATTAAATAAAGACCATTCCAAAACCTAAATGTCTCACCCGTCTCCTTATAAAATAACTGTTTTATATAAGAACTAGGGAAAATGCATTGTTAACCAGGTCTGAGAGTACCTGTCCAGTTTGCCTTCGTTTCCTACGAGGTTGTACTGGCGTCCCTCCACTTCCCAAGAGAATGATCCCAGACTCATTCTTGGTGCTGAAGGACAGGTTGATTTCTGTGCCTACATCAATCGGTACAGGGGACAGCTCTACGAAACCAGGCTTTGGGAAGCTGACTGTGTAAACGTTCTGTGGGTAAAAGGGAAAAAGAGAAGAAAACATCAGAAATAAAAATTTAAATTAATTTCTCCATCTCACTCTCCTTCAAGCACTCAGTGGCACCATAAAATACATTGTTTCAGAAAGCATGAAACTCAAGAGTTACATGGAAAACTTAGGAGCAACTGAAGAAATACTATCTCCAGGCATGACCGAACTTTCTAAGCAGTTTTGGGTTAAAATAAAAATTCTGGCATCTGCTTTTATTTGAGCACTTTTGATGTAAAATACAGATGATTATCACTGATCGATAACATTTTCTTTTGGTTTAATTCTATCTTGCTAAATCTCTCTTGAAAACAGTCTCAGAATCCCTTAAATACCCTCTGTCAACTAATTGTTTATATTTTATAGATGATGAGTACGACCATGGTTTATGTCTGCATTTTCCTCAGTGATAAGCCCAAGGTAAGATGTCCATTGCTATCAAATGTATAAATATATTCTAGAAAAATTTAAAAAATCAGGTAAAACCTGGATCTTAAAAATAAGCACACCAAACATTTCGTAGTCCACTTTACTTCTCAAAATGAAAATAGTAATTGTCCTTAATGATAAAATTAAAGCAGTAACATTTCAGATAGTAGCAAAGTGTAAAAGAGAGAAAGCAAAACTCACTCCATCTCAAAGCTGTTCAGAAGCACATCGCGTTTATTCATTCATTCGTGTGTTCATCATTCATTCATTCATTCATCTTTCACAACCTTGCTCTCTCCTCCTTTTTATATTTACACTGAATCTTGATAGGCACATTCCTTTGTAAATTCCTTTTTAAATTTATGTATGTGGGAGATAGCTCTCTCAGGAAACATAAATTTCATCATCACTTTTAATGGCAGAAGGACGTTCCATTGTATAAATGTGCTAGGATTTATTTAAGCAAGCCCATGTAGTTGGGCATTTTGAGTGCTTAAAACGGTCATTTTCAAAGTTCTGGATTTTGCTGGAATAAAATCATGGCATCCTCTAGCACAGGATATTTTCCCCCACAGGGTTTCAGGCCCAGGTAAGTGACAGAAGTATTGTAAAATATATCCTCTATTTTTGTTTCCAATTTTCAAATGATAGACTTTTGGATAGTTCTGATAAAACTACTGTGCAGACTTTTCAATATTTATCCACATCATTTCTGCCTCATATTTCAGTTGTAAAATAATTCCTGGTGACGGAAAATTGCCTTTATAGAATTATCATTTTCACACATACAGGCTATTAATTTTCTGGACAGTTTGCCATCCTCATGTATATATCTTTGGGATGTGGATGAGAGTAGCCTTTGCAACCTTAAAGCTCTTAGTAAAACTTCCTTAAAGAAGCCAGCATGGATCCTTAGAGTTCAATTCTGTATTTCCCTAGTCCTTATTCCTGAGCTTCTCATAATGGATATCTATGGCCAATTCCAAACTAGAGCCTCCAACTATGAACCATGAAGACCCCGAAAGTTCTGGTCTCACAGATGGATTCACTTCTCCTTTCTCCTATTCTTCCGTGATTTCCCTGAACTCTATAGCCATGCTTTAAAATAATTTCAGTTGGAGAAAGCAGTGAAATGAATAGTTGTGTCATATCAAGGCAATCAAAATTTTGTAAGTATGATATTTTTAAAATTTTTTAAGAAACAAACTCATTGCTTTCAGGATTCCCATAAACTTCTTACTAATATTTCCTAATGACTGTTGACTCTTGGTCAGAGATATTTTAAGAGAGCAGAGCTGGGTCTATTATTTCTCTCTCCTATGAGTCGGCCCCTATCGAAGAGTCAGAGCAGACTAGGTAAATGGAACTAGGGGTAGCTTTGGGTACAAAGAAAAGGTACTGAAGATACCTAACAGCAAAGGGCTTTGCAGTCCTGTCAAAGATGGTCTTTGTAGACAGTTCCTAGTCTGTGCCATTTCCAAAGAAAAGCAGGCTTGACTCTCAGGCTGTAGACACGATGCTATGCACTAATGATTATGGTATAAACGATTACTTGTTATTTGTGTAAATTCCTAGTACCTTCCAGAAAAAAATTTAAGGCTGCTAATAAAGCTATATATGACACAGGGAGATAAAATAAATCTGAAATAGATTAACAAAAATGAGGAAAGGGAAAAGTAGTATTTGAAAAGGAGAGAGAATCAGAAAAGAGGCTAACATTAAAAATAGATGTTATGAAGTATTATCCATGTGGGAAATTGGTTCACAATCTGGGGTCTTCATCACACCATTTCCTGCATTTATGTGATTATGGTAATTTGTAGAAGTGCTGCAATCTTGCTTTGTTATTTACGTATAGCTAAGAATTTAAAATATATTAACAAGGGATTGCTCCCCGTAAGAGCACCCAAACTAAGTCAATTTAGTCAGATATGAAAGCATTTAGGAAGCCATTAAAAACAAACCAACCTCCAGTGAACATCCTTTGGTAACACCAACGTAGTCAGGGCTACTGAGTATATTATATGGAGTTCTTGAAATTTCAATATCTTTGAGGCAGCCCGAATATTTCTTCAAATTTACTTCTGGTCTGTTGAAAAGTTACACGCAAAACAAAAGCAACGTCGTTAGGGACATGGCAGTATGGTGTTTGCGACTACCGGACATGAGCCAAATGGCGCGAACTGACACATGGGCAGGCACGTGTTTCTCAAATTGTGCATATGTGCACACATGTACCCAGCAAACCACGCTTCCATTATCCACTGGTTGGATGAAGTGCATGTTACCCCATCCTGCAGAAAGAATCTTTATGCAGTTCTTCCTCTCTTTTAAAAATAATCTTACCCACAGCACTTAAATTACAGGAATTACTGATTTGTTAAGTGCTTCATATGTGTAAAAAATGGTTTTCTTTTTTGTACCAAAGAGTAGATAATTGAGTAGGCAGAGTAATAAAACTATGAGCCAAAAAAGTTAAAATTTAGGGGAAAAATTTAGGGAAAACATGGGAAACATTTATTTTGAAAAAAAAAATTTTTTTGTCATTGAGTTTTTTTGGGGGGAGAGAAGGGGCAGCTGAAGATTAAGATAATGTTATATTTCTCTTTAAAGGTTTAACTAAAACAAAGCCTAAGAAACTTTCTTTTGGATTACATAGTCTAAAAAACATACTTAAACATTGGATTTATAGATTGACCCCAAAGTCCTTATTTTATAATGGGGCAATAACAAAATCAAGCAACCAAAGGCACAAAACCCATCTTCCGTAAGGTTGAAAATGTCTTCTATTCCCAAATAACACTTGCATGTTTCCTTTTTATTCATTATTGCTTAGAAAAAACCCAACATGCTAGCACATGTGAAGTGCTCAATGGATAGCAGCTAGTAGGATGTCAGTGATGATCCTTCTTTATTTAGTCGATAGCAACACTGTCCAATAGAACTTTCTGTGATGATGGAAATATTCTGTTCTGCATTGTCCAAATCAGTAGTTTCTGGTCACATGTAGCGATTGGCACTTGAAATGAAGCTTATGCCAGTGAGAAACTGGACGCTGTTATTTAATTTTATTTAATTTAAAGTTAAGTAGTCACTGTGGCTGATGGCTACCATATTGAATAATACAGGTCTGTTGGGATAAAAAATAATAATACTTTCTTTTGGTGTTAATAAGCATCTGTAAAACCTGCCCAATCAACACCAAAATATTATTAGGATAATGATTAATTCTCTCATTGTCTCACGATGCCAGGTTTCCCCTTTTTGCCTCAATAAAAAACGTAGGGCATGCAGAAAAACAGGTGGGAAAGAAAATCAGACCCTAGCATGTGTATCAGGTGATTTATGTCATGCCACGTATTTGTTCTGTCTTTTCTCTCTCTGGAACTGCTTCATTTTCTTTGGTCATTTCCCATTATTCCCAAGGTCTCCTCCTTCTGCTCAGTCGATTTGTTATTATGAAGAACATGCCCAACTGGAGGGTAAGGATCTTGCTTATATTCTTATTTATAAAGCATAGGGAATGGGTGAATTTTATTCCCAGTGTTCATTTGCTTCCATATTTTCTTTTAAAGGATGACTGCTCTATCACAAATTTTTCAGAGGTCCTATCAATAAAGTAAGTCTCTTCTACAAGTTATATAGTTCACTGTTTCACGGACACACAATGAACTATTTCAAAACACGATGATTTAGTAGGCTCAATGCTATGAAAAGCACGGGGGATAAGCAATCACATGTGATCAGATTCCTAATGGTAACCACAGGCCTCTTTTCCTCTGTTTGCCTCAAAGGCAGCATTACAAAGCTACACAGTGTCACTCCAGAGTTTCATATATTTCCATTGAAAGCCAGCCTTTGCCTTTTAGCCATCCCAGCAAAAAGCATGACTAGGCTCATAACTATATTGTGATAAAACAACTTGGATAATTTTTTTTGTATATACTTTCATTTCTATACATTCTAGTTTCTGGTGTTAGAAGTCTACACTTTGTTTTAAAAATGTCTTGGCTAAGTTAGGCCATATTATCTCCTTTCCAGAAATGTGGCATAGCTAGGCTCTGAAATATCAAAACACCAGGCACCAGCCAGAGTGTGCCAGCCCTGCACATTGCTGGGTTTGATCAGCCACTTACGGAGGCCTGCTGCTCATAGCTTTCATGCTAATGTCTTTCTGCAAACAGGAATTAAAATGCTCCTGGGAAACTATGGGGACCGTCCACAAACTTCATCACCATTAAGGCAAATACTGGTTTAAAATATATTATTTCCAGAGATTCCTTTTATCTGGCTTCATGGCTAATTCTAAATAAACATGACAATAAATAAACAGCTTTGCAAAGAGGTGCAAGGGCCCTGTAAACATTTGCATAATTGCAGGCTTGCAAAAAGCAGCGAGGCAGTGGTGAGCATTTGGGAGCACAGGCTGATTGTTCAGCAGACAGCATGGTACTTGACAGATGGGAGTCCAGGGTTCAACCCAACAGACCGCTCTGCTTGGTCCCCAGAGCTACGTCGTGCCCATCAACCTGACCAGCTGACCTTTGCATGTGTGCTCCTGCGTATGTGCACCAGGGGGCACTGTGCGTGGGCAGTTCAGAAAGGAAGCAGAGCAAATCTGTCCTCACAGCTGGTGAAATAAGTGAAATTGCAGCCCGATTCACGGTGGGTGAGCAGCAGCATCTCGGTAAGTAAAGGGCAGCACGAGAACTCTCAGAATGTATTACTTGCTCATGAAATGTACTACGAATTAAGCTGCATAGGTATTGCTCTGCTTCTGCACCACTGCTGTGTCTAAGAAGCCACATTTACCCAACCCATGCACTTGAAGAAGGCATGCATAATTTAAGTTTTACCTTGCTTTCATACTAGGTCAAAGGGAAGAGAAAAAAAAAACAAACACAATTTACTTGCAATTGCATTTTCATTTAGTAAAACAATACACTTTAATCATAAGTCTTTTTAAAAAGTATCACATGGCAATCTTAAAAAGAAGGGAATGTGAAAAACCAACAGAACAGAAAACAGACATATGCCCTTGACCCCTGTGAAATTCGAATCCAAAGATGACCATTTTCTTTCCACACCATTCTATGAGAAATGTTTATTTTGAAGTACAAATGTTTTTTCAAAAAAATTTTTTTAACGTTTATTTTTGAGGGAGAGAGACAGAGTATGAGTGGGGGAGGGGAAGAGAGAGAGGCAGACAGAATCCGAAGCAGGCTCCACACTCTGAGCCATCAGCACAGAGCCTGATGTGGGGCTCGAACTCACAAACTGTGAGATCATGACCTGGACCGAAGTCAGATGCTTAACCAACTGAGGCACCCAGGCACCCCTTTTTCTTTTTTTTTTTTTTTCAATTTTTTTAACGTTTATTTTGAAATACAAATTTAAAATACTAATTTTAATCTATCTGATGAATGAGAAAATGCGCAAACGTTGCTATGCTGTAGTATTCATGAGTTGTTGACAAATATTGCCTCTCGATGAGCTTGAACTTAATATATGTAAAAATAATTTATGTTTACCTCATCTTTTGAACTTTACCATATTAAGATCCTGTCTGTGGGCAAAGTAACAGCAAACTAAGAATGCAAAGCTCCTTGCTTACTCACAGATATATGTCTAAAGATTGTATGGGGAGGGGCGCCTGGGTGGCGCAGTCGGTTAAGCGTCGGACTTCAGCCAGGTCACGATCTCGCGGTCCGTGAGTTCGAGCCCCGTGTCGGGCTCTGGGCTGATGGCTCGGAGCCTGGAGCCTGTTTCCGATTCTGTGTCTCCCTCTCTCTCTGCCCCTCCCCCGTTCATGCTCTGTCTCTCTCTGTCCCAAAAATAAATAAACGTTGAAAAAAAAATTTAAAAAAAAAATAAAGATTGTATGGGGATAATGTACCTTACCATAGAAATACCATAATTATAAAATGCTGTACTGAGCAAGTAAAAACATTTTAGTGACACAGATTTATTAAATATGCAGTCTGAAAACAAATGTATAAACCTATCTCAATATAGCTAACAAATATACCTTTATAGATATTTCCTAAAATCACTTTATGGTAATTAAAACCAAGTCATCCCTAGAATACATAAAGCTACATCTTGATAGCCTTATTTTGGCTATATTTAATTCACTCATAGGGAATTTAGTTAATGATCTTGCAAAATAAATCTTAGACTGAAGCAACTGTCGGATCTGTATTTATACAGTGCCTGGCACATAGTAGATTCTCAGCGAACACTTGACAATAACAGATATTTGAGTAATGACTATGTCACAGTCCAAACGCATTTGATCTGCAATGAGTTTTTCTGACCAGACACTGTAAGTGTACATGCTTAACACAAGTATATCGTAATATGGATGAATGCAGAATGAAGCCCCATGAAGCTTATCAACTTATACTCTTGAAAGGCTGGTATTTAGTTGCTTGGTCCATGAATCTAGGTACAGGGAGAAGAGTAAAACTCAGTCTGTATGCTAGCTATCATAAAACGAGATTGAAATTGCACCGCTCATTTGGGAAATTCAAAAACAACTGACTACCATATTTCTCAGTTATTCTGAGAATCCCTCCAATCATAATGTGTCTTTTAAGAGAAGACACACCAAGGGGTGTCTGGGTGGCTCAGTTGGTTCAGTGTCTGACTCCTGGTTTTGGCTCAGGTCATGATCTCATGGTTCATGAGTTTAAGCCACCACACTGTCAGTGCAGAGCCTGCTTGGGATTCTCTCTCTCTCTCTCTCTCTCTCTCTCTCTCTCTCTCCCTTTCTCTCCACTTCTCCCTCACTCACACTGTCTCTGTCTCTCCCCAAAATAAATAAGCTTAAAAAAAAATAAGAGAAGAAACACCACGATAGGACTTTTATAACCATTAAGAACTAACAAGCCAACTAAACAAAACAAAAATTAAAAACGAGGTAGTCTGTATTTATAGTAAGTTCTTATGTTTAACCAAGTCAATTCATTCCGTTCTAATTAAACTCAATTAACATTTATTGAGCACCAAGTGCTTTATAACTCTTTTTTCTTATGAGATGTTTTATAACAAGCAGTAAATTAATTAAATACACATGAAATATTTCCTGAGATTTTTTTAGTTTCTTGAGTTTATTTTTTGAACTAAACTATGAGTTAATTATATCTCTCCATCCTGCTATCTAAAAAACATGTGTGAAATTAAAAAAAAAATGCTGGCAGGGACACAAGAATAACTAATACAGCTTTAGCATTAGACATATGGGAAAGCTCCAACATAGCATTAGTATGCTAATGCTTAGCAACAAAATAGGTTATACTCACAGTATTCTGGAACACTGACTGATTTTTAGAACACTAAGCAATCTCAGTGTCCCATGATGTGCAGTGAATGTGTGAGGAGAAGAGCAATTACAAGACGCACATTCAACTCTAGTTTCCACCTTTAATTACTTTTACAATTCTTTTCATCAGGTGAATATGAGGGAAATAGTGATTTCCATCCATCTCTTCAACAAAGATATCCAATTAATCCTTGGGCGTCTAAATCCTGGTGTTGTTCTAACATGTAACATGATTTTTTTTTTTTAATTAAGCCTTTCTGCAACTAAAGGTTATGCGACATTCCTGTTGTAATTAAACTGCAGAACTCCAGTGAGCAGGGTGGCCATTTAATTAAAACTTAATCCTTAGCTCTAAATATACACTACATTACCTCAAGTTTCTCAGTGTTGGCAGACCACCAAAATATATTTTGTCATCTGCTTTCAAGTCAAGACCAAAGTTGTTTCCAGAAGATAAAGTTGCTAGGTTCTCCTCCTGGTTAGTATCTATATCTACAATTGATATGTTGGCTGTAAAGGAGAGAGAAAGTCTTACTTGAGCGAGACGAACCATGTCTGTATTATCACTGTTACTTCAAGATAAATTTACTTTAATTCTCAAATTAACATCGACTTTCCCAAGCATTTGGACCACGTATATCTATTGAATAATTGCAGAAGTAATGACATCAATAAAATAAAGTATTAAACTATCCACAAAGAGGGCTTAAAAATAATAGCCTGACAAAGGAAAGAAGAGAGGGACTTCTCTGTTTAGTCTGTTTTGTTCAGAAAGCAGATGGGAACCCCTTATCTCATTGATTTTCTCCCCTTCATTCTGACGAGGAGGCTAGGCTCTTTCTGAATTATGTGCTTTCTCACCATAATATTTGCTTAGGCCTAGCCTTTAACTGCTTCATATATTTTGGACCCTTGATGCATACTGAGGCATCAGTTCATTAACATGAAAGATTCAGCCTCTAAATCTTCGCCTGATATTGGATCTGAATTAGCAAGGGTCTGAAAATGGTTATTTAAACCAGTGGATTATAAGGGCACTTGTAAATGTTTATTCTTTGGAACGCTAGTTTCCTGGATGTTCCTGGCTCAAATAAATATGACAAACATTGGGTTAAGCAAATTAAACATATATTTTAATTTTATGACTGCCCAGATCTTCTGACATACTAATGTTCAATGTAATGCTCCAATTGGGGGACATAGAGCAAGAAGTATTTCTCAAATTTATTTGACCATGGAACATTATTATTTTCCCTTAACTCATAACTTTTAGAATAGTACTTTTTTGAAAAACAAAGAAAAATATCAAACTCTAAAATTCCATTGTCATCTGTAGCCCTTCCATTCCAAAAGGAAGTATCTTCAATAAAAACAAACATAATTGCCCTATTAAATAATGACAGGGATACCTAGGTGGCTCAGTCAGTTGGGTCTCCGACTCTTGGCTTTGGCTCAGGTCATGGTTTCAGGGTTTGAGAGTTCGAGCCCTGTACAGAGCCTACTTGGGATTCTCTCTCTCCCTCTCTCTTTCTCTCTCTCTCTCTCTCTCTCTCAAAATAAATAAATAAAATTTAAAACATGATCAAAAGAAATACCAAACCTATTAATACCTCAAATCCTTAAAGCAGAGTTTTTTCAAAATAAACAGACAATAAAAAATACCGACTGAGTAACTGTCCTATTAAAAATATTCAGCAAGTCAAAATATAAAAACTGAATTACTTTCATATACCATATTAATTTTATACACATATAACTTTTTGACCAGACTGGTGGCTAAAATTAAAAAAAAAATTATAAAACCATTTTCAAGACTTTTCCATGCACATTCCTTTTTATCCAGATCAGCAAAGAAGTTTTCATATGGAGCTGTTGACTGGAACATGAAAATAGCCTCTTTCCACAGATTGGGTGCATATTTTAATGGTGTCTGTGAAAATGAAATTCTCCCTCTCTATCACAGGCAAGCCACTGACTGGAGGTAGTTTTCCTCCGTATCCCTGAATGAATATATGCATTTTTAGAAACCATTCTAAGAAAAACTGATTAAAGAGCAGAAAGACATTGAATTGAAACTCACTGGCCCAAGTGTGAACTCCAGCAGAGAGGCATAGGGCGGCACATTTTTACTGAGTTAAAGGAAGAGCCTTACTCTCTCCTTCATGAGTGATAGCAATGAAGTGGGTTCTGCTATGAATTGCTTTCATGTCCTGCCCTATTTCGTTCCCTTACAGAATAGCTATTAACATAAAATTTCAGAGTTGATGAGTCCAGACATCATTTATGGGTAAGCAGGGAAATAAGGGTTTTATTAAATACGAGACAAAGAGTAGGGGCTTAGCAAGTATTTTATAATCAATGCTGAGTTGTGGCAAATGAATTGTTACTTTGGCAATTCCTTTCTTCTCTCTCTTAGGTTGAAATCGAAATGATTGTTCTCAATCTTGTGTTTATATCAGTGTACTTCAGGGATATGACACACTTCTAGTGGTGACTGTGGTTCTACTAAGTGACTCTCAAGGCAAGGTGGGGAATGCCACCTGAAAGAGTGTGTCTCAATTTCAAGGGAGGGTGTATTTACAAACTAGTTGAGAATAATTCACATAAACAACTGATCTGGTCACTGAAAAGGAGGGATGACCCACGTTGCTGAAGGCTTATTTCAATTCTGATCCCACTACTCCTTGGATTTCAGTTGTTCTCAGATCTGCAGGGACCTCCCTACATCCAAACTCAATAGGGTCTTTTGGTCCTTATCTTAATCCACGTCTATGCAGTTTTTGATGTTAACATTTCCTTCCTTCTAGGAAATTGCCTCTTTTGGCTTTCCTAGTGACAACCTTCCTCCAGGTTCTTGTACCTTTCCAACCTCATTCATGATTTCCTTCTTTGGGACTTATTTCTTTGAATATTTTTGAAGTGTTATGTTCCCTAATGCGTCTCCATCTGGCCGCTTCTTGGGTTTTAGTTATCCAGGTAACCTCCAGTTTATATCTACTTACTTTATGTTGACAAGTCAAAAATATATATGTCTGGACCTGATTTTGCCTAGAAATCCACATTCAACAGATGAGACATAATCATCTGTATATCTTATCAGTACTTCAAACTAAACACATTCCAAATCAAAATGATTATCTTTTTACCCAAAAATCCTTATTATTTATTTGGTGGCACTATGACCCCCACCCAATCTCCTAAATTAGAGACTCATCCTGTCTCCTTGCTATTCCACATCTAATCAACCAAGAGCCCTGCTAATTGCATCTCCTAAATAACTCTAATATCTACCCTATTTTTTTTAAAGTTTTACCAAACTATAATTGACACAATAGAAGTTGCTTATGTTTGAAGTGTACATTTTAACAGGTTTTTAGACATGTATACATCTGGGAAACCATCACCACACTAAAAACAAAAAAAAGTGAACATATCCATCACCCCAAAAGTTTCCTTATGCCTCTTTGTTATCCTTCCTTCCTGTGCCTCCCTACCCAACCTAATTCTCATGTAGCCTCTATCTGTTTTCTGAGACTGTAGGTTCATTTGTGCTTTCTATATATTTGACATAACTTTTTTTATGTATGCCTTCTTTCACTAGGAATATTTTGATATCCATCCATTTTGTGTGCAGATTACTCACTCACTATTTTTATTGCTAAATAGTATTCCATTGTGTGGGCTATATAACAATTTGTATATCTATTAACCTGTCAACAGCTGATTTAGTGTTCTGTTTTTTGAGGCCCACAAAGAAAGACGCTATGGACATTCTGGTAAAGGTCTTTGTATGGAAATATGCTTCATGCGTCTTGCGTGGATACTTAGGAGTGGAATGGCTGGTTCATATAGTAGGTATATATTTAACCTATTAAGAAACTGCCAACCCAGTTACCAATGCGGCTGTCCATTTTCCATCCTCTTCAGCAGGGTATAGGAGCTCCAGTTACTCTCCATTCTTGCCAGCCCTGGGTATGTTCAGTCTTTGTAACTGTAGGCATTCTAATAACTATACGATGGTATCACACTGTGGATTTATTTTGCATTTCTCTAGTGTCAAATCCCACTGTAGCTCTTATTTCAAGCCATCATACATCTCCTGCCTGGACTATTATTGAACCTAATTGGTCACTCTGCCTTCAGTTTGATCTGAAAATTTCTCTTCCTTATTTCTCCTTTCTCGGATTATTTCTTTACAGCCTCCTTTGTGGAGTCTGCCTTTATTATATCCCTTCGACACCGCTGTTTGCTTCAGGGCTTTGGATCCTCTCACTCTAGAAATGACTGTGTGGTTTTTCTCATCTCTATTCAGCTACAACTATTAATGACATGATAATGACTCCAAGCTGCCCATCTCTCCTAGAGCTCTGCAAAACCTCAGGTACACATAACTGATTGCCTGCCAATTACACAGCTTCCCTAGGCTGCTCAAGATATTAAGAGTACCTTTCATACAATATGTCCAAAATAGAACCCAGCATCTTTTCTAGAAAACCTATTTTTTTTTTTTGTATCCAATAGCTTGGTACATGGCACTAAAATATGTTTTGTTGTTTAAGAAAAAGAAAGGAATTATTCTTGATGTCCCTTTTTAAAATATTTAGCCTCTATGTTGAGTATATATCATAAATAAAGCTCCTTGATTTTAAAATGCTTGACATCTTTCATTTCTACTCTTTCCTCTCCATTCTTAGGCTTTCATTCTCCTCACTGTTCACCTGGTTTACTGCGGACTGCAGCAGCCCCTGAAACTGTCAGATATCTACCCTTTAAAGTTTTCCTTGGGAACTTTACTAAAGCACACATCTGATGGCGTCACATTTTAGATTAAAACTCTTAGTAGTTCCCTACAGCTTTGAGGATAAAGTTGAAATTCATAAGGCCTTTTATGAACTGGATCTGTTATCTCTCTAGCCTCATTTCATGAATTTTTTGGCAACATACATCCTGTTAGGCTATGGATTTACTTGTAGTAACTATAGTGGCCAACTGTATACTAGAACTGTAGTAGCTATAGTAACTATAGCAGGCTACTCCAAGATGAGCCACTTATATACGAAGACTAGTGTGAGCTAAAAAGCAATCAAAACCAGGGCTCCTGGGTGTCTCAGTTGGTTAAATGTCTGAATCTTGAGTTTGACTCAGGGAATGATCTCATAGTTCGTGGGAGTAAGCCTCATGTCAGGCTTTGTGCTGTCAGCACAGAGCCTGCTTGGGTTTCTCTCTTTGCCTCTTTCTCTCTGCCCCTCCTACGCTGGTGCACACACTCTCTCCCTCTCTCTGTCTCTCTCTCTCAAAAATAAACACATTTAATTTTTTTTTAAACAATCAAAACCATTCGCAGTGATGTGGATGGAGCTAGAGTGTATTATGCGAAGTGAAATAAGTCAGTCAAATACCATATGAGAGAGACAAAGACCATATGATTTCATTCATATGTGGTATTTAAGAAACAAAGGAACAAAGGGGAAAAAAGATAAGCCATAAAATAGACTCTTAACTGTAGAGAACTGAGGGTTACTGGAAGGGAGGTAGGTTGGGGAATGGGTTAAATATATGATGGGTATTAAGGAAGGTACTTGTGATAAGCACAAGTACTCACATCCAGGTATTGGATGTAAGTGATGAATAAATTCTCTACCTGAAACGAATATTGTACTGTATGTTATCTAGCTGGAATTTAAATCAATACTTGTAGGAAAAAAGCCGGTTGATTCAGGAAAAGCCCTTTCCCTCCCCCACAACTGCCTAGAAGAATTTAGATAGAGGACCTGCTCCTGGAAGAGCACTATCACCACAGATAATGACATTGCACTGTGAACTAGGTGTAGTTGACAGAAAGAGGAACCTAGCAAGGCCTGTCTGATCAAAGTCCTCTGTGTGGCATTGTTTCTGAGTGGCTCAACAAACATTTATTCAGGAAACATTTACCCCCTCCCCCGCCCTTTCTTTTTATCTTCCTGTAAATTGCATTCTTCCTTTTGAAGTCCCAGACCCCTACCTTCTTCTCAGTTCACAATGACACATATACCTCATTTTGCCTGTCTTTGGAATTTCCATGTGTGTGTGGATTCCCTGCATGTACACGATCAAATCGGATTTTGTCCTGTTAATCTGTCTCATGTCAGTTTGATTCTTAGGTCCAGCTAGAAGGACCCAGAAAGGGATGGGAAATTCTTGCTCCTTGACATTAACCAAAGCCTTTCCCAAAGTGTGTTCAGCAGAATGCTAGTCTTGCATGAATGGAAAGATTTTAGTGATCGTAGAAGTTTGGGAAATGTTGGGTCAAACAGAGTAAAACACTCTTCTTAAGTATTATGCAGAGCCTCCCCTATGCAAATGTGCACTGTGCCTCTTTTATGCTGGAACAATGCATACAGCAGTACTCCAACTTATATAAGCACAAACCAGGTTTTGTTCCAACTGAGGAGTTTCTCCAGACCTCCATATTACAAGGAAGAGCAACTGGAAACTGATGTCTGACGATGTGTGATGCTCTCTGAGGCCTCTAGGCTCTCACACAACATTCACCTCTCTGAAGTGTCCAAAGGTGCTGTCCATCCAGTGAAGTTCTCAACTCCTGCTTGTGCCTCAGGGCATTCGCCAACCTCTCTGTGTGACTTAAACATCTCTCTCCTGAGATTCCTAGCCTACTATACTTTTTTTTTTTTTAAGTTCATTTATTTATTTTTGAGAGAGCGAGAGAGAACATGCAAGCGGGGGAGGCGCAGAGAAAGAGAAAGAATACAAGCAGGCTCCTCACTGTCTGCGCGGAGCCTGACTCCCAGGTTGAAATCATGAACCTTGAGATCATGACCTCAGCAAAAATCAAGAGCTGGACGCTTAGCCGACTGAGCCACCCAGGCGCCTCCATCTACTATACCTATTTTGACACAGCAATTAGCTTTTCTCACCATTGATTTACTTGCCTATCTCCCCCATTAGAGTGCAAGTTCCTTGAAGGCAAGGACTTGTGACAGACCTCACTCAGTTCTTATGCAATACTTACGCAGTTCTTATGCAGTGTGTGCTTGCCAGATATTTGTTAAACACAGGAATGAAGAATGGTGCAAAGTTAAACCGAAATTCTCGTGACATATCACATTGGCACAATGAAAACTAATTAGGTTTAATTTATAAACAGAAGTATCAAAGTTCCATTTGCAGATATTGGTAATGCTACAGTACACAGAGTGAGGGGAATTATACTTAAATAACAGTAGCAGCACACTAAGACCTAAGAGACTTGGATTTCTATCTTGCTTATGAGATCTTACATACATACGTCTCTGACCACATGTAAGTTTGAGCCTATGTTTCCCTTTCTCTAACACCAGAACAAAATACCCGCTCAAATCAGCAAATGAAAAAAAAATGTTGAAAGAGTTCCTGAACTATAAAGAGGTTACATTATTGTTATTTGGTTATTTACTTGCACACATACAAATATTTGGCCTTTTTAAAAAGCAAAGAACTGGTAACTGTGCGACCACCCCTACAAATTGCACATGTGAGTCACCCTAAAGGAAACATCTTGGTAAAATAAGAAGGAAAGACAAGCACACAACCTTTTCAAACCTACTACAGGACATAATTTTACAAGTCGTAAGGTAGTTTGATGTTTTCAAATTAAGCTTTCAATGCTCAAAGAAAATGACAGAGAACCATTTGCCTCTTCAATCAGTCATGTGTAACCCAAGTCACCTATCATCTAAGCCAAAGAGATGAGTGTATCCGATTTTCACGGAATTTGTGAGTACCTAAAATTACAGACAGGGTCTTCCTCATGATTAGATACACGGGAATGTTGGATAGCATGATTAAGGCTCACAGTGCATTATTACCATAGAAACTCACCTTGTTTCTGAATTCTTGACAGGGTGAAGGATTTCCATTTCCCATCATTATGGTTTTGATTGCTGACAACGGAAGCCATTCCTGAACCCAGATCATAGCTGACTTTTACATGCCCATCGGTGAGTTCTACACTCATGAAATCTTTCTGTGATGAAGTAAAAATACACCAGTGATTAGATACACAGCGAAACATGAGTATTCACTTTCTTTGTGGGGTTTATAATAGGGCCTTATGGCTAAGTCACTAAATGTGTTGATCGGTAAGTGACATCCATTTTAGAAACAGAATTGGTACTAGTATTTTGTGAATGTTGGTGGGTGTGATATCATGGTGTCAATGGTCACAACCAATTACTAGGGCATATCCTTTTATGACAGAAGAATAAAGGAGGTTCCTATGAAAACATATTAAGCCAACTAAAAGATATGTTCCCTGGAAGAATTTACTAAGAGATATTAACTTAGAAAAACAAGGAGGACATTTAGTACCACCTTTCAGCTTAGGTGTTTAGAAGACTAAAGCAGTAGTTTTGCTGCTGCATGATTCCATACTGCAGGAATCTTTACTGGGTGCTTCTCTTAAAGGATTATATAGGGAACTATATTGAAAATAAGTAATAATTATATTGCACCTGTAATTGAATTTATCAATGAAAATATATAAATTCTATCTGCATCACCCACTCTTGGCTGTCACACAGCCATCCCTGAATTCTTTGAATAATAATTGATAATTTAACAATAACTGATAATTGTGTTGTAATCCTATGGAAAGAGGCAAACAAATGATCAATCATGGAAAATCAGCTGTGCATGTCTTTACCAGGTCTCGTGTGGCAAGGTACATCAGGAGAGCACTTGAAGAAAATGTCCTGAACTTGAACATGACAGTTGAGATGTTGGGGTACCAACGAATGGGGCGGCTGACCAATGCGTACCCTTCTCCATCAAACTGAATAGTCCCCTCACTATCTTCTACCTGAGGACTGAAGAGAGACATTTCACATGAATCAATATCTGTTTCATCCATCAGTATTCAATACATCAAATTGTCTTCTGAGACTCAATTGTGAGCTGTTCTAGGACAGAAACCATCCCAAATAAATCTTCAATCCTTCTATTTCTCTCCACCTCTACTGCCACCATTCTAGACCAAGTAGCAATCACCTCTTACCTGGACTTTTATCTGGTGTTCAATAACTAAGTTATTGATGTTTTAAATGCTTTATGTTTTACTGAAATACTTGGTGGAAAGTTATGGGGGCATTTAAGTGTATCTTAGTGGTGTGAACAGGTGGGGTTTTGGATAGACTGAGAATGTGTTATTACATATCTCATATACATAACATAATGGGGGGGTTGGGCGCAATGGGTGAAGGTGGTCAGAAATACAAACTTACAGTTATAAGAAAAGCAAAACATAATGGAATAAATGTCTCTACTCTCTAAATTATTGCTATCCAATAGGTTTTTCTGGGACAAATTAGATTCAGACAATAAGGGATGCCTCTATCTATTTCAGTGTGTATTTTTCTGTGTTCTTCACTAGAATGCAAGCTATATGAGACCAGCTAGAGATTATGGGCCAGGCTTTATGTCAGTCACAAACTTGGCACCTAGTATGACACAGCTCAAAGTAGAATCTCATATGTGCAATGAAAGAGATTTTAGTATAGCAAATTGCCTCACAGAGAATATATATTCTATCAATATTGGTTGAATCATTAAGAAATATCTAAGATAATCCTTGTAAAAATGACACTTAGAATCATTTCTTTTTCAAATGCAAAGTTATTTATCATCTATCAATCAACCTAATGGTGTTGTTACAGATTAAGTCTCAAATTGTGGAGATTTTTTAAAACTTTAAATATTGGCATATTAGCATCTGCTTGAATCTCTGAAATTGGAGTGCTGTATTAACTTGGGGATAGAGGGGAGATATTGAGAAATATTATAGCAATGTCATTGCAAAATAACCGGAGTCTAGAATATTATTTGCACGAAATCTTGGCTAATGATAAAACCAGCAGTGTACAAACATTAATTGGCTTGTGAAAGAAGAACTGTTACATATTTTAGTTGAGTTGGCTTTCTCTCTGTTCCTGGACCAGAGAGAAATAAAAATGAAGACAAAAAAGAAGGGAAGAGTCTTTACTGTGTCTTGCATGGTCAGGCCTTTGTAATTTTAAGTTATATCTAATTTAGAATAAGATCAGATGATGTCATACATTTTTTTCCTAATGTAAACTTAAAAGATGCTTTTCAACACTCCAGCAAAGTGTTAACTTAAAGTATGAGGAGCTAAATTAGTCTATTAATAAACAGTATAATCGGTAGTGAATAAATTGGCTATGATTGGGCCTTTCTTCATCATTACAACAAGCCTGCTAATTTCTGGAGCACTGCATTAGAGATAAGAGACTGTTGTGTAGAATCTAGTAAGGAGAAGTTCCTTGAGTTCTCGAAGCCTAGGGTTTTGCATTAAAGCTGCCATGCTACCATTGACAGTCCTGAAAAGTGTTGGCGGCGGCGGGCGGGGGGGGGTCACTGTTGACAGTTCTCTGGATGCTTTGAGCCAATGCCCTGGCACTTATAATTTAAACAAATAAACAAAAACATAAAGCCTCACTACACAGAACAAGTATTAGAATAAAAAATATATCACATTTTTTTTGTTGCTGTTTAAGAACTCTGGGATATTTATACTCTCATACCCTTATGTCCTTAATCTATTAATTCCTTCAATATTAATTAAAAAAAATAGCAAAGTAAATGGCAGGTACCTTTGAATCTGATGTGAGGACCTGCTACAAGTCCCCTAACCCTTCAGGTGTCACCTTGAGATAAAAGGGTTAGATCAGTGAATGATTTCTGAGGCCTATTACTACTCCATTCCTTTAGAAGATTCCCCTATTCAAGTAAAAGGCAACGCTGCAGGGGAGGGTTTTGTGTTGAGAACCTCTAAACCTACAGATGTAGATGAGCCCTGAAGTTATTGGCCAAACCCAGGTGCCTGGCTTTAGATTGGTGACTTTGAGATGGGGGAAAAACGAATCCTTCCAGGTGTAGTCTATAATACCTCAACAACTAACCTTATACTGGAGTGTTCTTACTCATTTTGAATATTTACCAGGAAAAGTAACTATTTTTTTTTTCTTATAATTAACATAGGTTAAGCTTCTTAACTTGCCTTTTGTTTCTCTTTTGAACTTTGATGTCTGGTCAATTTATTAAGGACTAATTATTTATTCTATTTGGAACAGACACACTCTTCCACATGTAACTTGTTAACTATAAAACTACAAGTATATTGGGGTTTAGGACATTAACATTTCATCATTGTTTCAATATTCAGTTAATATATTACATTTGTAACAGTTTTTTTTTTCTATTTTAATTTTAATGTGATTTTTAGAAGCTTAAGAAAAATAAAATACTTTTTTTTAATAGTCCTGGCAGACTCTTTCTTTTCTCTTCTCTTTTCTTTTTGATAATTCTTTCTAAAGCATAACAATTGTATCCTTTTACTGACTACTGAATAAATGAACATTCCTAAAATGGACATTCTAAGATCTATAAAATGTTCTCAGTCTACGTCTCACAGCCTCAGCTTTTACATCTCCCACATATAATCGTTTCTGGTCTAAATCTGGAATGATTGGTATTTATGTTAAAATATATGTGTTCTCTTGAAAATAAAACACTACCAGGCACTGGGAGTTCTATAAAAATTATTCCTACAAATACCAAGGCTTACAGAAAAATAGGGTTGGTGCAGGGTCACTCAAAACTTATGCAACTTTATAATCAGAGTGCTCACAAAAATAACAATATTGATCAAAATATTAGCCTAGTTCAAAAAGCTATGTTATAATATTTAAAATGAAGGATTATTTCAGTAAATATAAAACTATACCTTAAAAGGAATAGGTGAAAGTCATTTGATGGCAAGGAGGAATGTAAGGAAGGGTTGACGGTGCTGAGTGACAGACGGGGCAAAAAGGCACAATGCTGGAGGGGGAGAACTTCCAAGACAGAGTGCTTGGCCAAACCAAGGGCAAGTTCATGGATAGTCTTAACATTCAGCTGCCTTGACTCGGTCGTGCAAAACTTTTACATGCTGGGAAGAACTTTTTGTTTTAAAGCTTATTTATCCTTTTGAGAGAGAGAGAGAGAGAGCATAAGCAGGGGAGGAGGGCAGAGAGAGAGGAAAAGAGAGAGAATGCCACGCAGGCTCTGCATTGTCAGCACGAAGCCTGACGCAAGGATTGAAATCACACACTGTGAGATCATGACCTGAGCCAAAACCAAGAGTCGGACTCTGAGCCACCCAGGTGGCCCTGGAAAGAACTCTGTCCAAAACTTATATGACTTCCACACCTTACTGATATCATTCTCCCATTTGCCAATCTTGCCTGAGTAAATTCACACTTGTAAAGCAGAACAGAGTTTACTTGTCCCTTCCTTTTTTTTTATTTTTATTTTTTTATTTAAAAAATTTTTTTTTAACGTTTATTTTATTTTTGAGACAGGGAGAGACAGTGTGAACGGGGGAGGGTCAAAGAGAGAGGGAGACACAGAATCGAAAGCAGGCTCCAGGCTCTGAGCTGTCAGCACAGAGCCCAACGCAGGGCTCAAACTCACAGATCCTGAGATCATGACCTGAGCCGAAGTCAGACACTCAACTGACTGAGCCACCCAGGCACCCCTACTTGTCCCTTCCTAAGAACACTCTGGCTTTCCAGCCTTTGCTGTCCCTGGTCCCTGGAACTAGAATGCTCTTTACCTACTATCTGCCACCTCCTCCTTTGGACTCTTACTCCAGGGCAAGGCCCACCTCAAATGTTACCTCCTCCATGAAGAAGTCTAACACACTATTATAATTATATAAACTCATATAATATTTTATATACTAAAGGCACAAGATCTTTGCAGAATTTATAATTTGCATGTTATAATCTTAACACATTATATGTACTTCATTGAATGGACAATTGTTGATGATAGGCTTTTGAGAATCCTTTTTACAAATTTACCAAAAAAATGTTTAGGGAAAAGTTGGTGTTAATTTGTGAGTAGAGGAATGTTAATGTGAGCCTCATTGTCTTTGTTGTATTAAAAACATTTTACAGAAAACATTCCATGTTAGCTTTTGTTGAAGATTATTCACCCAGCCACTTTAAACTATGAATGGGTTAGGCTTTTAAACTACCCTCAGTTCTGCATTGACAAGTCCATGATGTTAAGACAAAAATGGTAGTCTGCTATTCTGATGGGGAATCTGGGTCCTGGCAATGTGCATGTTCCCTTCCAATTTGAAATTAAAAGTATGAACCACTTAGCACCTAGTGATATTGAGCTGCTATGTGTGTATATTAAGCTTCTAGGTATTTAACTTAAATTTTATAGTTTTAATAGGCTCACTTGATTGTTGGGCTCTAAGTTATTTATGCTGAGAAATCCTCCACTTTTAGCTCATTGTTTTATATCCTCTATTCAGGTATATATAAGAATATCTATTCTCTATACATGCTTTTGTATGCTTGTTAAAAATTTAAAATTTCTACACTCTGGGGCACTTGGGTGGCTCAGTCCGTTGAGGTCCTACTCTTGATTTCGGCTCAGGTCACGATCTCATGGGTTTGTGGGATCGAGACCTACATCAGGCTCTGTGCTGACAGCATGGAGCCTGCTTGGGATTCTTTCTCCCTCCTTGTCTCTTTCTCTCTCTATTTTCCTTTCTGTCTCTCAAAAATAATAAATAAACATTCAAATAAATAAATAGGCATTAAAATAACTAAGTAAGTAAATAAGCAAATAAATAAATAAATTCCTACACCCTAACCTCTATGTTGTAATTGGTGATGTGTATTATGGCACTTTCTCCTATCCTGTCTTGGCCCCTTCTTATCCTTCTCCACTTAAGCAGAATCTTCAAGTCCAATGGGTTTCCACTCAAAACACTTATAGGACCCTATGTATTATTTGGAAAATCCTGTCGGAGATCAAATTGTACCAGGGTTCTCCATTTTGTTGTAAACATAAGTGGAGTGTGTCCAAGCTCTGTGAAGCCTGAAGCTTAACAAGTTCAGGGAAAGCTCTCTTTAAGAAAAAAGAAATTATGATGACAGCATAGCTACAGATATGCAAAACCTCCTGGTGCCAGACATGAAGGGTGGTTGGAGTGGAAAGAGACAGTAGTCTTAACTGACTGAGGTTAAAATACCTTGCCCTGTAGATTTTACAAACACACATGACCAGTTAAAGTACCGCCAAGGCACCTCCCATTCGCCCAAATGGGTGAAAGGATTTGACCTTTTATCAGCTTCATGGTAAGTCACCTCTGGTCACGATCCCTTCCAACCCGCTCCATATCATCCACGTGATAACAGAATATCGTACAATAAAATTAAGTTTTTGTAAAGCACAGACCAGACCTTAGGGGAGTCCTCATCTCAACTAACCTGACAGTACATCCTTTGCAGTCACCTTCTTTTTCTCGGAAATTCCATAACCCTATAGGTTTGCTGTCAAAGTATGTTTCTCCCATACAGCCAGTGAATGTAACCACGCGTACAGCATCGGCCTTCTGCAGAGAGAAGCATTATATTTGTTAGAGTTAGAATTTCACAAGAAGTCTTAGAGTACCCACGAGAGGCATTGGCAGCAAAATCTGGAGTACTTATTATCCGCTCTTTGTGATAGTCTTGGCTTGTACATATTCATCTTTAACCCTATTATATCCTCACAGATCCTGGTTATTTTGCACAAAGCCATTTTATCACCATTAGTAAATAAACACTTCCTAGCTTCTGGCTTCAGGTGAGCTACTTCTCTGCTTTGAGATTCCATTTTTTGTCTCTAAGATGGGATTCTTAGAATTCAATTGGGTAATTTATTCATGGTACCACATTCAGTGCCTGACACAGAGGAGGTATTTAATTAATGAGAGCATTCGTACACCACTAAGGAGACATCTCTCTAAAGATCTTGAGAAGGGGCACTCACTGACTACATGGAAGAGGAAGAAACAACTCACATAGAGATCACTTAGAGATAGTGCTGCCCCCAAGTTTTCATTTCCTCCTATACCCAAGCAGGTTTCCAACTCCGGAGAATGAAGGGAAAGAGTGAATTTGTAAGAGAAGGGACCATATTGTGATTCTCTGCTAGTATACACAGCATAAAGCCTATTAGGGCTCAGTAAATATTTGTTAAATGACAACTCTGGTGTCATTTTCACAGGGAAAGGTCTTAAGCTTGATATATAACACAATCACAAAGGAGGGGAATGACCTGGTCTACTCTAATGAAACTTGGCTGTAATTAAACAACGATTTCTTTTGGCATGGACACATTACAAATAAATTCTATATTCTGGTACCTATAACTTTAGAAATGCTTTGCCAAAGCTGACCCACAATTATCTGCGTAGTCTAGGGTTAAAAAGTGAATGGACGTGTTTGGGTTTTAGAACACATGTAGGAAGATGATCCCTGAATAGATAACGTTTGTAGTTACAATTTTGGGTGAAACTCAACATGTACATCTTTCTCTTGCTGTGACTCAGTGGTGCACTGCCATGTAGAAAGAATGTTTATCACAGCCACTGACATTTACAAGTCAGAGCGGCCCTTGGAATTCTCTGTTATCAGTTGGAGTCTCTTTTAATTTTCCGGAGGTTGATTATCCTACTTGTGGATTCTATTTGCTTTTTGCTTTCCCTTCTTGCATCCTAAAAACTAGACTTGGGATATTTTCCTGCTCCTTTGAATTTTCATTAGCATGTTGATTTAGTTACTTGTTTCCAGCTTTTGGTTCATATTCTGATGTGTTAGGAGCCTTGAAACTCTTGGCCAAAATGATTAAGATTTTCTGCAGATTTCATTTGTCTGTTTTCTTTTTCCCTGAAACTGGCATAAGAAAATTTATTTATGCCTAGTGACATCTGAATAACAATAAGAATTATTTAGGATGCAATTTAATGTGTGACTACCACACCTTAGGCATTTGTTGTAAATTTCATGCACATAATCTCTCACTATTCACTGTGGCAGTGAAACATGGTGCCTAAGGATGGAGGCTTCTGTGGCTGCTAACCTGTGTTCCAATCCCAGCTCTGCCTCTAACTGCTGTGTGACCTTGGTCGAGTCATTGAACTCCTCTCTGACTCCGGTTCCTTAAATATAAAATGAGGAGGATATTATCTACCTTTTGGGGTTGCTGTGACAATTAAATAAGTTAATTCACGTAAATTCCTTATAATTTTACTTAGCACAACAGGGCTTTAAAATGTTATAAAAATTTATTGTCATACCTTTCAATATGCAAGCAAGGTAGATATTTTAGCTCCCTTTTTCTAGTTGAGAAAACTGCAGGCCAAGGGGCTAAGTGACTTGCCTGTTAGAGGCGGAGAATCCAACTTGGATTTGATTTCAAAATGCATGGTTTTTATACTACTCTGTGCTCCCCCTATATTTATCTTTCTGGGGAGGAGAGAAAGTTGGCAACATGACTATATATTACTATGTGCCATATATATTTATATGCTGTTCTAAGAAATGAGGATGGTTTTAGTGTGTAGCTCTGGAATCCATTCCAATACTTTCGAGTCACATCTCATCCACGAAGCAAATAAAACAACCTCGCTCTCTATGAAGGTTGAGTCTCATAAATTTGGGGTCACCCTGGCTTTTCACATTTTCTGACTAATCCCATCCCGGGACTATTCTGACAAGCCCAGGGTTATCCATTGTATTTGGTTGTGTTCTTGCATGTCACTGACACGTCGTTTTTCCATTTAATCAACATGAGCTTCTTTTAAAATGTAGGCACTTTGCAATTTCAAATGCACAAGGACCTGTCATGAAGCAATTATGAATATTAAGTGCAGTGCTCTATAAGAATGAGGGGAAGAGCAACTTGAAAACTTTAAAAATCCGACCATGATTTGGAAGCTTATGACTCCTGTGATATTTCCCAAGGTATTCATAAATCTTTTAATTAGATGGAAGTTTGAACTTTATAGCACTTCGTATCAATAAATCATAAGCTGATTCAGAAAAAGGGATATATTGAAAACACACTTTGCTCTTGAGGCAACTGAAACAAGACTGTAAAGAAAACAGGTGCCACCGATAAGGGCAAAAGAACCGTTTAAGTAAATATGCATAGGCTTAAAAACATTGTGTTTCCAGACTGAATAGTCAGAGAAGAAGAAATTCCTACTCAAAATATATTTATGTTTTCATACACACATGAAGGAAAAAATAGTCAAGTTTTTGCAAAGCTTCATCATGCCTTCCCCTAGAGTCATCACGTCAGGTCTTATGTACAGAGATGAGATCAACAGAATGGGAAAGAGAACGCCACCTTCAGTTTCCCAGTCAAGCCACCAACGAAGAGCATCGCGTTTGCATCCACATCAAGAATAGTATACCCTGGAGGAGACACCGCGTGGTATGTACTGGGCACAATGCTGGCTTTGGGTCCATCCAGGGCTCTCACAGAAATGGTCCCGTTCCTCCCAGTTCTTGAGGGGTCCGCGTTGAAAGGAAGTGAAAGAAAATGCAGAAAATGGAATATGCATCACATTTACAGGAACTTCAGTTTTAAAAGGTATGAAACATAGGACTTGTTTTGGAGTTTTCAAGAGATAACTGGGTGCTGAGCTTCAAAAGACCCGGATTCATTACACTGCAAGTCAAAACCAAGAGTCTGATCTTTGCTGGATGCTGACTGTCAGATTCAGCCAGGGACGAGTAAGCAACATACCCTGACTCTGCACCTGGTAGTTGATATGAAACGAGGCAGTAGCAATTAGCTGATGGAACTGCCAGTGGTTAAATGGAAAACCTTTTTCCTGTTGCTTTCCAAAACACTTCACTATCTACCAACACATGCTATTTCAACAAGTTCATACTACTTTATTTAGCATTTTGTCTAATTTAATTCAGCAAGTGAACCCCAAATGAGCCACCCTTCTGCATTATAAGCTCCATCGTTTCTCCTAAAATCCCTTATTATATCTTGGATCCAAACTTGCTGAAGTAGAGTCTTCCTGGAATTGTGCATCTTTTATTGTTTGGCATATACCATCTTAACGCATACAGCATAATGTCTGCTCTTCAGAGTTGTGTATACAAATTGCATAGAAGAACTGTGCTTTTAAGTTCCATTAATAGAATTCTGAAAGCTATTATTATTTTATTTCATTTTCTCAAGTGATTGATGTCTATGACTTGTTAAATATGAAACACCGCTCTCTCTTCTGAGTTAAGCGGCCACAACAGAACTTGAGTGTCTCTGTCTCTCCCTGCTGTCTCATTTAGGAAATCTTTTTCTCTCTGAGAGTGCAGTGTTAACCGAAGTACCTGGAAACAACAGAATGAATTTATCAAATAAGGTTCTTCTTCATCTTGCCAGATCTTACCAGTATCCCTTCTGATTGAAAAATTGACCGCTGTGAATATAAGTATTCTTAAACTCATAGTACTTTATCTCTCCCCAACCATCACACATGCAAGCGTACTATCTGCTTTCTCTCTCTCTCTACACGCACGCATGCGCGCACACACACACACACACACACACACACACACACACCATATTGTCTGTCTGTCTGTCTGTCTGTCTGTCTCTCTCTCTCTCACACACACACACACACACACACACACACACACACACACAACACAACACATTCTTTTACCAAAGATCTAAAAAGGAACTAAAAATATTTCTTCTCATTAGGTTTTAAGCTTTAATATGGAAACATTTAAGCATATGCAAACCCAGAGTAAAACTCTTTGTATTCATCATCTACATTCCAGGGTTGCTTTACACAACTCTAGCCCCAGGCCCTTCACTCTACCTCTCAACTACTAGCTGCTCTGGGTTCAGTAGGTGTTGGGAATAAGGAAAAGATGAGGACATGAGGGAAAAGAACTGAGGACAACAATGGGTTCTCTATGTTATCTATACACTGCTAGAAGTTAACTGAATTAAAGCTTCAAATACAGAATGAATCAATATCTTGTTACTTTCCATTTTAAGCAGTATGGGCCTGACATACTATATATTTGTGCCAGCATTTAGAAACTGCACCTGCCTGTAGGCAACGCTGCTGTGTAGAGTAGAAGAGGAGCTGAGCACTCGAAGACAGGCGCCACTGGCAGCTTTCATGCTCTGGTTTGTGCTGAACGAGGGCAAGTCCCAGGGGACCTCTTCTTCCGGGGAGAGAGTATGACTGATAGTATGATGGTATGGCTATGAGACAACCAGATGCACGGTCCAGAATGGACTGGCCACTCTGGTCAGTACCTTGAAGGTTTGTCAGTTGCTAACAGGGACTGCGAGAGACCCGCTCACACACACATAGACATATACATTTACTACATAAAATTTGTATACATGCATACATAGCTACCTCCTTGAAATGGAAAAAAGGAGTTTTCTTTTAAACTGGGAACCTACTTCAAAATTCTGTCATTTAATTGTCTTAATCCTTACTGAGGTAGTTACCTTGATGCCTCAATACGGTACCAGTATGAGTCATCAATGGTCAAATCTGGATACTCTACGCGTCCAACTCCGGATCCAACATCCCAGAGAAAGCTGACTTTGCCTTTACGCATTTCTATAGCCAGAAAGTCAATCTAGTCCAGAGAAACACAAAAACGATACATATCAGACATCTGAGAAGGCCAACAGCGTTCTTTTCAACAGGTGGTATTTACAGATATGTGAAATCATTATAAGTCTCACAATAAAAATTCTCAAATGATATGATCTATTATTATGCATGATTAAGTAATATTTATTATTGTATCTTTAAGGCAACACATGTGTCCTTACTGCTGAGGCATATGTGTTAATTTAACTAATTCTACTTTTCAAACAAGTCTTTTCTCCTTCTGATTCTTTTGGTAGAGACAAAAGAAAATATTTGGATGCAGAATTCATTGTTTTCACCAAGGATACTGACACATGTATTTTTCTAAGTTTATTTATTTATTTTAGGAGAGAGGGAGTGGCAGAGAGAGGGAGAGAGAGAATCCCAATCAGGCTCTGTGCTGCCAGCATGGAGCTCAGTGTGGGGCTTGAACTCAGAAACCATGAGATCATGACATGAGCTGAAATCAAGAGCCAGAAACTTAACTGGCTGAGCCACCCTGGTGCCCCAGACACTGACATTTTTAAGGAGCTAACTATGATTTTTCACCTAAGGTGACGTAAAAGTTCTCACCTGAATGACAAGTATTGACTTATGCAATGACTGATTTGTTGAAAATTTTATTCATTTTGGAAGATCCCCATGCATACAAAGTTAAATGTCCAAATAAAAGGAATGAAAACTTTTCGGGTGAGATTTGTAGATATGACTTCTGTTTATTCAGGTTCAGTTATAAATTCAACATGAATCAAAAGAGTTTTCATCGGTAGGAAGTGCGTACACAATTTGTCATTTTCTTTTTTTTTAAATTTTTTCTTTTTAACGTTTATTTTTGAGACAGAGAGAGAAGAACATGAACGGGAGAGGGTCAGAGAGAGAGAGGAAGACACAGAATCTGAAACAGGCTCCAGGCTCTGAGCTGTCAGCACAGAGCCCGACTCAGAACTTGAACTCACGAACCGCAAGATCATGACCTGAGCCGAAGTCGGACGCTCAACCGACTGAGCCACCCAGGCGCCCCCACAATTTGTCATTTTCATTTAACATGAAAGCTCATTGTAATTTCTTAGAGACTTGTTTTTAAATTTTTTTAATGTTTATTTATTTTTGAAGGAGAGAGAGACAGAGCATGAGCAGCGAGGGGCAGAGAGAGAGAGGGAGACGCAGAATTCTGAAGCAGAATCCAAACTGTCAGCACCGAGCCCGATGTGGGGCTCAAACCCACAAACCACCAGATCATGACCTGAGCTGAAGTCAGACACTCAACAGGCTGAGCCACCCAGGCGCCCCCATTAGAGACTTGTTTTTAAAGCTTTATTCCTATTAGTCCTTCTTAAATAGGCAGATCTGAAAATATCATTCTAAATAAATGCTGGCATACTCACAAATGAAAGCAGATGTACCTAAACCCTGTAAAAAGTTTTCTTCATTTCATTTTCCTTCTAACTTAATTTGATACTTCAGAACTTTCATGACATAAGATTCTGAGGTTTTCAAATCTGAAAACCTAACACAATTTTGGGAGCATATTATTAGATTCTATACATTTTCCTTACTACCGGGATTAACCTCTGCCTATTCACACATACAGGAGACTGAAGAAGCTGGATATTGAACTTACAAATTTGGCACTTCCAAGATAAAAAAGGAGGTTGTCGGCCACAGCTGTCTTTACGTTGACAACGATATTGTTGTAGCTTCCCTTCTTGATTTCAGGCTTGTATGTTCGAATGCAGTCACCGCCGGAAGACACAGATACTTTGATCTTCAAGAAAAACAGGCACAAAGAACCAAGACTAAATCTCTCAGAAAGTGTGAAGTACCTCCCAAACAACTACAAAACCATCATCATCCCTTCTTTGAAGTTATTTTTCTACCATCAAATAGAATCATTAAATGCCCATATGCGGACACCATTATACTCATTAATGAGGGCGCAGAAGCCAGCTTCCCGGGGAGATTTGGACAATGAGCTGTTCACAGCCCATATCATGTTAGTGTGCTACTGTTTTTTGAAGCATCCAAGTAACAAATTCTTACCTTCATACCTTTCTCCTTGATGAATGTGGGGACATTTTCCAGAGGTGATTTTATATGAAGCTAATGATAATGATTTTCATTAGGGTTGTTGAGTGAAATTCTACAGTTCAAATTTCAGTGATTTTCATATCACTTTAGTAGGACATCATTTTTCTTTCAGTTTTCGAGAGGAAATTACCTACCCTCTCCTGTTCTTACAGTTGGAAGAGGCCAACAAGATTTTGTTCTAGATGTTCTAACAATGCGAAGAATATTAATCATGCCACTCAGAACGTACATTTGAGAATAAATTATACCTTTTTATTAAGTAAATGAAACGGAAATAATTTTCCAGGAAATGAATAATTTGCCAGGAAATGAAACGGAAATAATTTTCAATGGCTATTCCTACTAATGTATTTAACAGCTCCTTTTTCTTTTGACGAGTACTTTAAAAATTACTATAAATTGCTAAGAAAGGAATTCCTACGTGAACGGAACTGAAACTGCTCAGGCCGATTCTTACTCACATTTAGGGAGCCTTTCTTCAGTCACAAATAACACTAGTTGATTATGTCACTTAATTTCCTTCGGTTCGGGTGTACCCTCAAATGGCATTTTCAGGATGGCAATGGAGTTGCAGGAACTCGGGAAGAAACTGCAACTTTGCTCCATGGCAGTGCTCCAAGTAGGAAGCGGAGACAAGGAAGGGTGCAGACCTTTCCTTGCCACTGATTTAAATGCTCAGCTTCCAGAAGCCTCTTGGTTCTCACTAGCAGTGAGTTTTCTCATTCCTTCTAGCACTTGGTGCTACTCAAACAGTTTTTGCACTTGGGAGAAAACCAGCTAGCTTTATTGTTCCCCTCACAAATGCCAGTCTCCATGTTATGGCGACAAGGAAGCAGCTCCAAAAGTCTAGAGAATGGGCATAGGCAGCACCAGGACCCCTCCCCAAGTGTGGTATAGACAACACTGAAGAGGTGTTGGATGAAAAATTGGGTACGTTTTCAAAAGAAAGCCAAGGAGAGATTTTTTGGTTCTGATGAATATGTAAATTCATAGGTGTTTGAGAACTTCTGGGGACATAGCAGATCGGTTGCATTTCCTATAGACTTCGTGTAAGTCATGTATTTGTATATTATTGTTTCCTCGCCTAATCTGATAACCAAATTGCATCATCTGCACATCTGCAGAGAAATCAAGTGCAGGAAAGGTACAGGGCTCAGCCTAATGGAGCTCTGCGTGGTGACCCGGGGCTTGAATAACCTCGAAGCCTGTTGCTTAGATGGTTTTCCTTGTCCTTGCCTTCCTCCTAAGGGGAGGGGGTAGTCTGCAACACTGGTACCCAGAATGTTTGCTCTGTGTTCTGGGGGGAGATATAGTCTTCCTGCTAAGTGTAGTTTCCTATCAGGAAGTTTGTTCTTTGCTCCACAAATGATGGGATTTTCCTTCTACATAACGTGCGAAGAGTAGGTAAATGAAAATGACTTGAGAAAAACAGAACTAGGAAACATGCACCTTTTACTCTGGATGTTAATACTATGGAGCAGACATGCCGTGAAGTTGGCAGAAGGTGCTACCTGATGGAGTAGCAGCTATACCAAGGGTTATCCAAGGGCTTAGAGAGAAAAAGTATAAAGTAAAGCATGAGAAGGATAATACGGTAGAGGGCAGGCAGGAGAAATGCAGCCTTCAGATGTTTTTAATGCTTAGGAAAAGGTGCAGGATATCATGAGTATTTAGGAATTTGCAGCAAGTGAACAAAGATCATCATCAGAGAAGACCCTGGCACCAAGCAAATCCAATATCTAAAGCAGGGTATACGCATCACTGACATAATAAGTCAAAGAGAAGAAATCAAGGTCTACCGGGAATTCGTGAGTGGAGCTGAACAGCAGATTGAATGATCTTCGGCAGGAAATCATAACCAAATTCCTAGTGGGGCTGGATTAGTAATCAAAAGTAACTGGGTGTGTGGTCTGTCTTACCTTTATTTCTCAAATGCTTTCTAGTTTGGGCCACTGAGCCACATTATGGCTAGTTTAATCACAAGTAACTTATTTTTGTTCACAGAATCCAATGTAATCATACTACTTGGTTGCTGTTTAGAGAAGAAATGCCTGAATGTGGGTGGAATACACGACAGTTTGGTCACAGGATTGGCTTCTGTGCTTGGTTAGGTATACCTGGGGGAAATGATAGGGGATTGCATGACTGGTGTGTTGAAAAGGGGATTATCAAAGTGTAGACTATAGAGCACCAGTGCTGAAGCCTAAGTGAACTGTGGAAATTCTGAGAACGGAGAGTCTAAGGGAGTAGCCATTTTAAAACTCAGGGTATTTACTGTTGCTAGGAGTTACAGTTAATCCCCTTTATGCCATAGTATACATATCTAAAAATATGGTTCTTCGAACAAAATGATGGTGTTATGCCCCAGATGCCAGCAATTGATCTCATAAAGTCATCTATTGCTCAACTCTTGCACATTTATATAAAAATCCCTCTGGATTTTCTGTTTTCTGCCTTATGGTTTTGAATATATCCTCAGTATCTGAAAAATTCAGGCAGCTCAAACAGTTGGTAACCAGTCCATAGCTACTAATCTCTCCTTTTAACTTCGTTGTGTTTTGATTTCCAGTAATAGAGACCTCTTTAACAAATCTAAACAAAGTAAATCAAAATACAGTATTTATAAATTTCTCTAGAAGTTGCTAGGACATATGCCTTTCATAAGAAGGGAGAAGTTTCTGAAACACAAACATTTCTTAGAATGTTCGGGTCTATCAATTATTCTTCTTTCTAATATGAACCCTTCCTAAGACTTCTAAACAAAAACCACTAAACATTAGGTACCTCCAAGGCATTTCTCATACAACATTACTAATGAATCATTATGAACTCAATTAAACATTATTGAGGATCCCATTATTATATCTATTGGATTTTCACTGCATTATGTTCATCCAGTAACTAGGTCATTCATTTAAAAAGAGTATCAGCTACTCAATTTCAGAGCCAACAAACTAAAGAAAGATACTCTATTTTTATTTAAAAATGTTAAAAATGTTTATTTATTTACTTTTGAGAGTGAGAGAGCACAAGCGGGGGAGGGATAGAGAGAGGGAGACACAGAATCTGAAGTGGGCTCTAAGCTCTGAGGTGTCAGCACAGAGCCCTACGCAGGGCTGGAACTCACAAACTGTGAGATCCTAACCTGAGCTGAAATCGAACACTTAACCGACTGAGCCACCCAGGTGCCCCAAGAAACCTACTTTAAAATACATGTCTTTAATTTCTTGGTCATGTTGAGTACGTATCAGGGCCACATTCAGACACTTGTGCCAGGTTACAAATATATTTACAAATCAGGCAGATGTCATCTTCAATAGGCACAAAACTCACTTGAAAAAAATTTGGCTTGCTTCTGTATTTCTAACATCTTATTAAAAAAATAAGACACTTTGCTATAACTTCCATTTCCAAATGTGACTGAAAATTTCCTTGAAAGGCATGGACAATGGTTAATTCTTGTAGCATTTATTTATAACTTTCAATTTGTATCTTGAGACAGGTTTTATATACTTAACATGCCACAATTTAATCTTTTTCCCCTGGCCGGGGGGGGGGGGGGGGGAGGGTAGGAGAAAACACAACTGATGACTATATGGCATATTTTTAGATTTCTTTATAAGAAGAAATAATAAAAATGTCTGGATTTGCCCACATGATGACTTAAAAAATGTGGCTAAGTGTGTGATTCACAAGAGAATATTTACTATTTTTGTTTCTTTAAATTAACATTGCAAAATACAGGAGTGATATCTCAATCTCTGTTTCCCTTGTTACTACCACCCGCTACAGTTGAGACTCTTATTAAAGTGACCTTCTTTCTAGTATTCTCTCATTTACACCCCAAGCCACTTCCAGATTCATATTCAAAAAAGCACAGCTCTGATAATATTACGTTTCACGTTCGAGAACTTTCAGCTTTTCCTCACCAAGGAGGTTTATCTCAGGTATAACTGTGTCTAAACAAAACTCCTCTCCTTACCAGCCAAGGCCAACAAGAGCTGGTCTCCACTGACCTTTCCTGTTTAATGTTCACTCTACTAATAATCCTGGCAAACGAGACCACTCTCTCATGAAATGACCCTGAAACGTCCTTCTCTCTCTGCCTTGCTCATTCTCAGAATGCTCTGCTTCCTTACCCTCCCCTCCCTCATCCGGCACTACCCCACTCAAGGCCTGGCTCGAATTCTTTTCTTTGGAAAATCTCGTCCCTACCAGAGGGGATCTTCCTTTCCAGAACTTTATCCCCCTTCCCATTGCTCACGTACAGTAGCACACTGTTTGGCATTATCTTAGAGTTATTTACGTATATATCTTATTGTTTCTATGGTGTTATAAACTTTGTACATAAAAGTAGCCTCGAGCAGAGGAGATGCTTTTTCTACCTTGGCTTAATCTTAGTTAAAACCACAAACCTCAGACTATCATCTGACTTCTTTTCACTTTGTGCTTCATATATATCATACTCATGTGTCATCATACTGCCTACACGGTTTTCATATTGTAGCTCAATATGTATCTTCTCAACCCTGGCTGCTGCTTTCACTTTGAGCTTATGTGCATCATCTTGACTAATTTTTTGTCATTTTCTAAATTTCTCTTTAAATTTTTTAACGTTTATTTATTTTTGAGAAAGAGCCCATGTGTGTGGGAGGGGCAGAGAGAGAGGGAAACACAGAATCTGAAGCAGGTTCCAGGCTCTGAGCTGTTAGCAAAGAGCCCGGCGTGGTGCTCGAACCCACAAACTGTGAGATCATGACCTGAGCGGAAGTTGGCCACTTAACCGACTGAGTCCCCCAGGCACCCTTAAATTTCTCTTTAGTCAGCATGAATCCCTTTTTAAAGTGCACCTTGAACTTATTATCTTAGCCTTGTTTAGAGGTATCAGCAATGTAAAATGATATACTGTTACTTGGGCATCATATTATTGGTCCACTACTAAAAAATATATAAATTGATGAGTTAAGAAAAGGCATTTTCTGGTCCTTCTAGCTTCAAAGTTGTTCAGAAAAATGGAACTTTCAAGATGGAAGACTTAGGTATCTAAAAAGATTTGAGTATAAACATGACAACACAAAAACTGTTATTTTTTGCTTGCATTTCTAGAGTTGTCATGGGATGAATTTACTAGTATAGATAAAGTTTCACATTGGCACTTAACAATTCTTCCCTGGTTCAACAGATTACTATCTTCTAGAAAGTTCTGTTTTTTTCCTAATAGTTTTCTAATTAGATTAATAAAGAGCAAAATTTTGATACAACTGAGGTATTCTCCATTCTTAATTCAAAAAAACCTGCAGAAATTATAACCAAAATAATTTTTGTTGTCACTTGTACTCAGACAAAAAATATAGAAAATAGTGGTTCTTCATTGCTATTATTCTATGTACTCTTGTTCATTCCTTCCTGATACAGCCCCACTGATTGGCCTTTTTTGCTTTCATCAAAAGCAAGGAACTCTCTTTCATGTCTTTTTAACATACAATCTTGCTATTTGTGCTACTCTATTCAAATACTGATAAAATATAACAAAATTCCCATTTCTTTAAAAAAAATTTAAGTTTATCTATCTGAGAGGGAGAGAGAGACAGTGCAAGCACAAGTGGGGGAGGGGCAGAGAGAGAAGAGAGAGAGAGAATCCCACGCAGGCTCTGCATCATTAGTACAAGACTGATGTGGGGCTCAAACTCACAAACTGCGAGATCATGACCTGAGCCAAAGTCAAACACTTAACCCACTGAGCAACTCAGGTGCCCCACAAAATTCCCATTTCTAAAACAGTAAGTAGCGATTATTCATCCTATGAGATGTATTTTGAAATCTATGGAAAAAAAATCTAACCTTTTATCCTCCTCCCCTACCCTTAAAACAGCGTCAAGTTAAAGGAAAACAAACAGATTATTCAACAGGATACACTGGGAGAAGTTATTCACTCTGGGAATAATACAAAGAAATTACAATCAATTACTGATATTGAAAGTAAAAAGCTTACAGAATTGGCTTGTTTCCGGGCTTGGTTTATCAGTTCCTTTATCTCAGAGATGTTTTTCTTTAGGTTATCCTCAAGTTCCTTGATGGGTTTGAGTTTATCTATTAGACGATCAGCTTCTTGTTCTAGATTTTTCACAGTGGCGTCTGCATCTGCAACTGCATAGACCAAGATTCGTGCACACCACACACACACACACACACACACACACACACACACACACAGAAATGAAAATAGTAGTATGCTCAATTAAATAATTGAAAGGATTTCATCTTATCCACATGACAAAGCAGGGCCATGACTGTTGAAGCACAGTTTGTGATGGCAAATGGGAATATTCCAGTTGGAGCTCAAGCAGGTCAAAGCAGAAATGTGAGAGATAGAGGACCAATGCTTTGGCTTTGTGATCAAGGTGAAAGTTAGCATTGAAGGTAGAGAATACGAGGAACTCAATTCGATGATTAATTTCTAGCATCAGCCAAAAATCTAACCTTTATGGAATAGAATTTCAGTTACGGAATCAAGGAAATGAAAGTGTTTTAAAATGTCATCTCATCTGTCCAAGCCAGAACTGTATTTAAATCAGAGTTCTCACACAAAATTGGTTTTCTTTCTTTTTCTCTCTGTCGTTCTTTGTACATCTTAAAGAGAGAAGCTATCAAAATGTCTTCTGAAAACATTGCAATGTTCAACAACCCTCAGACTGAAGGCCTATGTTAAACTTTAATTAAATCTTTCATGCTGCAGTTCATTTTCATTTTGAAGAATAATTGATTATCCTAATCTCTGTATTAGGTTGAACCATATTAAACTGTCATTTTGATAGGTTAAAAAAGGTTGAATATCGACAATTTGAAAAGGGGTTTTAACCCTCAAATAATTGAAGTTTATCACTGATCCAGAGACTTTCTGCATGTGCTTTTTGTAGGAGGGTAAATGACCCATGGAAACCAATTAGTCAATTTCTAGGATGCTGGCAGTCTTACCCAAACCATGTCACTTATTATCTGATTGAGCACGTATTGTTCTTCTTTCTGTCATTGTGACCATGATGAAAAAGTGAAACTACTTAAGGACCAAGGCTGTGCACCCTGCTCGGCTATGAACGATGTACTCTCTGGTGGCCAATGGACCACTGAGAGCTAATCCTCAGGAATGAATCAAACGTGCTCAAAAGGAAGGAAATTATTATTTTCTAAACTAGGTTTTGAATTAAGTAGTTTGAACTCATTCATAAATATGAACAATATTGTGACTGATGTTTAAAAAGGACATAGGCCTGTTATTAATTTTAACAGAGTTGCTACATCAAAGCCTGAAATGCAGGTTACTGGCATCAAAGCCCTTGTTATATAATTGCATATTCAACAGAGGCACAGTAACTACTTTGTATTGTATACTTTTAATAAGCCATTTGCCCATGTTTTCTTTCCTTTAATTCTCCAATATTACTCTGATTTTCTACAAATTATTCTAGAATTGAGAAAAATGGCTTAGATTTGGATTCATGGGAAAAAGGAAAAGGGTAAAGCAAAGGACACTTAAGGTTCGTCCAAGAAATGATTCTTTTCTTTGAAGCTTCCAGATTCTAATCAAATGTTTCTAAATGAAATTTGAATTTCCCCACCTCTCTCATTCCCCTCACCCCATCTTCTGAAGCAGATTAAGTCTTTTGGAAATTATCTTCTTGATGGTTTTAAAAATAAATAATCTGTAATAGTGAGTCTGATACTTTCTTGTATAGTAGTTTTTAAAAACTTCTGACTTTCTTCCATAATTATTTCAGCATATAGATTTTAAAATCACCTTTGAAGATATATTATGATTATGTTTTTCGAGAAAATTATCTATCTCTATTAGGCTCTAAAATTCATCAGCATAGAGTTTTGACAAGTACTCTCTTATGTGTTTAATTCCCACCCCCTTCCCGTACTTTGTTATAGTTCCTTTAGAACTTTGCCTATCTGTGCTTTATCATTCTTGATTAAGCCTGCCAACAATTTAAAATGTTTTATCTTTACATTCCTAAAGATCTACCTCTTGTATTTATCAAGTATATTATTTTTCTCTTTTAATTCACCATTTTTTTCATCTTCTTTCTTTTAATTTTATTTTGTCTAATTTATAGGGTTGATTACCTAAAATGTTCATTTCACTGCTTGTTTAGTGAGTTGATCACACTCATTTTCCACTGAGGACAGCCTTGGTCATATTTCCCAGGTTTTGATATGTTGGATTGTATGTTATTTCCTATTCTGCGGTTTTATTTCTGACTTTGAGTTTAAGCTATGAGATGTTTAAGAGAGAATATTATTATATCCCAATAATTTCTCATTTAATAAGATCTAATTCTATTAATTTTATTAGGGGCTTCACCAAGGATAATTCTCTAGAAGTTGAGAATAATTATTCATTAGGAGGGGGGAATGTGAGCTCCAGGGGAGAAAAGCAATGACAACAACATATATCTGATCTATTTTAATCCTGCTGCAAGGAAGTCATTTGAACTTCAGTGGTGGAATCTGTGTCATGAGAGGCATCACAATTTAGCTCAATTTGTGGAAGAATTCTGTTTTCCACGTTTCTGTTGGTATCATACAGATATTTGACTAATTTCTGTAACACAATTGAAAATACTTAATATCAAATACATCCACATGCTAACTTTTTGTAAAGGAATATGTCCTTTTTTTAATGTATCTAGCATCAATGCTGTGACACTGGAAAGCATAGCCATGCCATGTTAAAGCAATACCCAAACACACTAACATGCAAAGCTGAAGCTTTTGCAATAGGCAATCAAGCATGAAGTTGTTAAAAGCATGCAAGTAAACATATACATACTGATTTCTGCAGGTAATTTCATATGGAAGCAAAACAAAAAGAAATTAGAAAATTCATGAGGAAATATTTTTAGAGATATTACAAAGCAGTGATGATCAAAAAATGGTACTTGTCACAAGTCGTCCTAATAACAAATGCACCCTATTTTAAGTCAAACAAGTGTTATCAAATAAAAATCCACAGATACGTGTCAGTTAGCAGGCTATTGTCCTGAAAGATAGAAAACAGACCCAGTTTAATTAATATCACAGATAACTATCTCTAGATAGAGGGTAGGATCAAAGGGAGATAAATATTATGAAAAGGCCATATCAGATGAGGATCAATCTGAAGTGGAATGAAATGATCTCTTAAATTTTAAAATAAGTAAAAGAGAATGATATTTACTTTAAAACTAATTTTCAGGGGCGCCTGGGTGGCTCAGTCGGTCGAGCGTCCGACTTCAGCTCAGGTCACGATCTCACGGTTCGTGAGTTCGAGCCCCGCATCCGGCTCTGGGCTGATGGCTCAGAGCCTGGAGCCTGCTTCCGATTCTGTGTCTCCCTCTCTCTTTGCCCCTCCCCCGTTCATGCTCTGTCTCTCTCTGTCTCAAAAATAAATAAACGTTAAAAAAAAATAAAAAAAAAAACTAATTTTCATTCTTTTTTCAGTGTGTGTGTGCGGGGATATTGTGATTTCGTATGCATTAGAACCATTTATTCAGCTGGCAATGATGTTAAAAAACAGCACCCGAATTAGAGAACATGTAACATCAGTAACAGTGTTTTCGTTATTGCACGGATTAAACATTTTGACACCCAGTGAAAATGTTGGTGTATAAATAGAGGGCTTGTCTCTTGAGAGTATCAAGTACAAAAACCAGGCGTCTCTTTTGGTGAAATCACAGAGATAATGTTCTATCACTTCACAGAATGGAAAAAAGAATATAAAAATATCCTAATGTTTATTGACTACAGTTTAATAATTTAAATTATCATTATATTAAGTTCTACCACATTTTCTCAGCAAAATCCTTATGAACTTGACATAATTTAATGCAATCCACAAAAGATGTGAAGAAATATTCTTGATAAAGTACACAAATACTTAAATTTCCTGAAAATGTTAACTAGAATTTAAATAATGAAATATTAATATTTTGTAATTTTAATGCATTTCAGGCCGATATCATTTTAACATCCTGTTAGACAGGTCTGCTAGTAAGTGTAGTCCTTAGCCTCTGTGTTCCAAGGAACTTCACCAACTTGGGGGATATAATTTCTCAAGCAAAACTGTGTTTTCAGTTACACTGAAGGATTAAAAATGTATTTGGCCAAAAGAAGAACAAAAAAGTATTCGGCATCCCTATACCAAAAATCATGCAGACTTTGAGAAGTTTAATTTCCTCTGGACTGGGCAAAATGTGGATGAAGAAAGCACTATGCAGAGCCTGGGGACTTGGGTTCTAGTTCTGGAGCCACAGATGCTCCATTCTGGAGCCCAGTCTATGAGGAGAGCACACAACATCACCGTGGGGTCTCCTCCAGCTCTAAGAGTTATGAGGCTAGGGTACTTTTATAGCGTGAAGAAACAAATGACATGATCAAAGTGAAAAAGGAGATCTTACTGTTCTTCGAAGGATCTTTTACCACAGCATTTGTTTTGGCTATGCTGTCTGCCAGTTGATTGTAATTTTTCTTCAGGCCGTCAAGGTCCTGGTGGAGATCTTTAATCCGTGCCAGCACATGTTTTGCTGTGTCGTTGGCTTGTCTCGCTTTGTCCTTAACACCTTGCAGTTTAGCGGCTGTGTCTGCCAGCAGAAGAAGGTGTAAGGAGCAAAACAAAGGGTGTGGGGTTGGTGGCTTACTCCATGCTTGTCAAAGGGAAAAGGTGGCTTGCCGACCTCAGGGACACACACACAAAGGGAAAGGCTGAACTTTGTCTCATTAGGTTATAGTAAATGAAATAAATTTTTAGCTAAATTAAATTTTCTCAGGGACCTTTGCTACGCATATTTGATTAGCTCTTCCGATAGCAGAGTTATTATTCTAAATGTTCTTCGTCTAAGGGTACATTGTGATTTGCTGCTGAACTTATTAGACAGAGAAATTTATCCATGAGTCATAGTTTCATCTGCACATTCAGAAGGGGGAATGGTGAATGTACTTCAACTTAAAGGTAGAGAGACCTTCTCAGTTCTTTTAGACCATGTGTTTATGTATTTACATTTATTTTTAGCATCGGAAATTTTCTATAAATGTCCTTGCTGCTGAAGGACACGACATGCAATCCTGGAAAGTTAGGTTTTTTTAATGTTAAAAAAGTAAAAACAATGAATATTTCCTGTATTATATAAATGTATGCATTAGTTTCCTTGATCATAATTTGTGTAAAAAACATACACTGAAGAAATAGATGACAACTAGTATGTGTAGACTAGTGGTTAAGACCACAAGCTCCAAGAGCCCCTGGGTGACTAAGTTGGTTAAGCATCCAGCTCTTGATCTCAGCTCAGGTCATAATCTCATGGTTCGTGAGTTCAAGCCCCACGTCAGGCTCTGTACTGGCAGTGCAGAGCCTGCTTGGGATTCTCTCTCTCCCCCTCTCTCTCCCCCTCCCCGACTTGTGTGTACTCTCTCTCTCTCTCTCAAAATAAATAAATAAACTTTAAAGAAAAAAAGAAAAAAAAAGACTACAGGCTCTGAAGTTAAGCTGTGGGGTTCAAATCTCATATATACCACTTTTAACAAGGGCCTTCAGTAGCTTATTTGTTTCTTAAGTTCCACATATGAGTGAAATCATATATTTGTCTTTCTCTGACTTATCTGCTTAGCATAATACCGTGTGTCAGTTTGTCACCTAAAAAATGTGGATAATACTGTTCACTTTATAGGATTAGTATGAGGATCGCATACACTTAACAAGCATATTGGATAAGCACCCAAGAAATCTTAGCACACTTTGTTATTGTTCTTTCATGATATGAAAAATATAAAGGAGAGTGCTTTTAGGAACTAATACCAAACAGCAACTTCAAGTACTTACAATAGGTAGGAAGATATTACAGACAGGGTTCCATCATTAGTGTTTGAAAGCTGAAACATTTAAGGGCTGAACTTCGCGAAGACAGATGTGCTGATGGTTGCCAGAGGGGAAGTTGGTGGGGAGGATGAGCAAAATGGGTGAAGGGTAGTGGGAGGTCTCCCCTTATGTCATGAATAAGTCATAGAAATAAATACACAGTATAAGGGATATAGTCAATGCTACTGTAACAGCATTGTATCAGAAAAGACCATAGCTACACTTGTGGTAGCATAACCTATAGCATAACCTATAGAGGAGTTGAATCAGTATATTGTACACTTGAAAATAATGTAATGATATGCATCAACTATACTCAAAAAAAATGATGTGCAGAAAGGCTCTCACCTGTTACTGTAGGTACTATAATTATCTGCTGCAGCTTTTCAAGAACAGTACTCGTGTGGTTTTATTTTTTCTCATTAATATAAGATTATATTAATTAATATAAGATTACAAATAATATTATTTCTAATAATAATAGTCTTATTAGGAATAAGATTTCCCAGGCTGACACATGGAAGAACAGTATAATCACAACATGGCTCTATTTTCTTTTTTTGCAACATATACCTATGGCTGTCAGCCAGGGTAATAGAGCATAAGACATACCACAGCGTGAAGTATACTTTAATCTCTCATTCTCGCAAAGAAGAATTCATAAGTAAGAAAACCAATATCTAAGTTCCTGACAGCAGTCCAAGTGCAGTGTCAGAAAAAATGGTAAACGTTAGAACATTCTTTAAAAGTTCAGGTCAACTGAAGGGCGCCTGGGTGGCTCAGTCGGTTGAGCATCTGACTTTGGCTCAGGCCATGATCTCACGGTTTGTGAGTTCCAGCCCCGTGTTGGGCTCTGTGCTGACAGCTCAGAGCCTGGAGCCCGCTTCGGATTCTGTGTCTCCTTCTCTCTCTCTGCCCTTCCCTTGCTCATGCTGTCTCTATCTCTCATAAACAAATAAACTTAAAAAAAATTAAAAAAGAAGTTCAGGTCAACTGACACTGAGTGAGGTGTATGGAATGCTTACCGTCGGGAATGGCTGACGACTTTGCCAAAGTGTCATTCAAAGCTCTCAGGAGATCTCCATTTTTAACATCTGCATTTTCTAATCGGGTTATTAAGCCATTCAGATAATCATCATTTTCTGTGGGTAGAAAACAATAAAAAACATGAAATAATTTTAATCATCTTTGAGTTTATACATCTCTGATCTGGATATATCATTTCAAATTATTTTAATATAAAGCTTATAAAAGGCAGGAGAATTAACTTAATTCTTTTAATTAATTGGCATCTATCAATACATATATTTCAGATCATAATATAAAAGAATGTGTTTATGAAATAACCATTTCACTCTCCAACATGTTTTACAACCATGTTTTTTTCTTGGTATCTGATCTTTCTCTGACTTAGTTTGATGGTTTTCTATGGAGAAAAAACTTCAAAAGAATCAATCTTTTATTGCATTCATAATGATGCCCTCTTGACATCATTCCCATGAATATAATTATTTTCAAAATTTCATTACCAAAATGGATCATTTGGATTGGCTTTTAAAAATCTCAAATAGTTATGATTGTTAAGTAGAATCTCCCAACTTCAGTAAATATCACATTAATATTTATTTGAAAGAGAAATACAAATCATAGGAATGAAAAAACTTCTAGTACATTTCTGATAAATTGGCATTTCTAATAGAGAAAATAATATTTTATAAACTGCTCTCAAATAGGCTTTCTATAGGTTTTTTTCTTGCTACCTTAGCATGATTGCTTTAACATTAAACAAAAAAAAAAAAACCCCACTTATTGGAGATAATTTAATATTACAAATGTACATTTTTCAGCTTCTTTCCACTAGTTTTTAACATTGTCCAAACTTTGGCTTAGTTTGTATTATAATAGCAACTAAGAGGTTCAGAGTTTGAGTGTAACAATATAAAGGATAAAGTTATGGAATCTTTTAGGAAAAAGAAAATAAAGATCCAATTTGCTGATAGAACAACATAAGTTTCGAAGCTTTGCTTAAATACACATCAATTTGCAAATATATCTTAAGACTGAATCTAAAAAAAAATTTAAAAAATGGAAAAAAAAAAGACTGAATCTGTCTTGTTTTTTCTCTAAGCATCATTTATTAGTGAACAGTGTAATTGAATAAATGAACGATATGAAATTCTGGGCTTCCTCTAATACTTTTTACCTCTCTGAATGGATAAAGCAGATCATTTCTTAAAAATTTTTTTTAAATAGTTTTTTATGCCACAATTTTTTTCCCTGGCCAGATGCATGTTAATCGTTTCAAATAGCTCTACAGAAATGCAAAATGTAAATAAAAGGCAGAGTCCTCGATTAAAGAGGAACACTGAGAAAGGACCAGGGAAGAGGGAGTCCCCTCCTGGCCTGGACTGGCAGAGACATTCAGTCACAGTAATGACCGGCAGTCTGTGTGTATGTGTATATGATACAGCAACTTCGAGATATATGTGCTATTACCATCTCCAACTTACAAATGAGGAAATGGAGGCTTAGAGAATTTATGTAAATTTCCTAAATTTGCATGATTAGTAAATGGCAGGGAATTCAAATCCACGTGGTCTTATTCCAGAAATTGTGCTCTTCATGGCCACAGTGTGCTAGGGATTGGTAATCAAAGCCGGGATCCGCAGGGCATGCTAGGTGGTGGCGTTCTTCCCCACCCACACTGGCCTCCCTTCCTTTCACCTCAGCTCTCTTCTCATTTTCTCCTTTGTTGCCTTAAAAAATTGGCCCCAGTTAAAGAAATCTCATGAGCCTCACACAAACACTATGTACAGAATCAACTTGGAATATTAGAGAAGATTAGCCACGCCTACGTGCGAAATGACAGGCAGATGTACAAAGTGTTCCACATTTTTACAAATAGAAATAATTACCAAATTAAAGTAAAGCACCTAAGATTAGCGCATACAAAGGAAGAGTAAGATATCATTTCTCATTTATCAGGTTGGGAAAAGTTAAATGTCTGATAATACCAAGTGGTTGCAAGAGTGTTGGTGAAAATTCAAATCGATGTTATTTTCTGAAGGGTGAGTGGGTGCAGATATGAAAGAAAAAAAAAGATCCTTAAGATCTTTCTCATGAAAATGAGCAAGACATACCATATACATACCAACACATGGATATAAAAAGTTGTCAGGGTGGGGTCTGGTGGTGGGTAGGTGGCATAGAACATACCAGAGAACCCTGACAATACTTACAGCAGCAAGGGAGTTGATGGTGGTGTGGGAAGTGGTATACTAAAACCTTTCATTTTGTACCTGGTCATGCTGATCATATTGCTTTCCTGGTGCAGATATTTCTATTCTTTTATTTAAAAGAATTAAAAAAACACAATACAAAATGACTACAGCAACCTGCACTATGGCAGACCGCTATTGCCAACACACAAAACTGTTGTTTTCATCGTTTTCCTGGTACCTAGCGTGGGCAGGCCAGGTCAGGCCAGACTAAGTCTCACACAACTGTGCCGTAATGGCCTTGATTTGGTTGTATGCATACCCCTCGTAGAGGCAGTGCACCTGACTTCTCCGAGGAACTGAGCAGGCCCCTGCCAGCTGGAGAACAACCCTGGCCTTTACTGGCCTTCATCTGGGAAGAATAGCAAAGGGAAAGGAAGATGAATCAAGGATTCTTAACGATCAGTGCTCTGAATGTGAAAAAGAGGACTGAACATATTAATTAATGACCCACTTCATTTCATGTAAGGGCTTTATAGGCAGATAGATTAAACCACTGTTATACAATAGTGAGGTAAGCACAGGCTACAGTTTAATGCATCTGCTTTCAAGCTCCAAGCCAAAGACCTGACGTCACTGAAAAACAAAGCATAAAATATCCCAGCAAAGCATGGTTCTAAAACATCAATGTGTCCATCTCAGTCACTAAGATGTTATTATTTTCAATTCCAGTGCCTCAAAGTATACTTTCCAAGTAATTAGATTTTCTCCTCTGTCAATCATGATTCATCTTTCTTTTAATACTTCGGTTATTTTCACTGTTTGTACTAAAATAAAATCTTTGGATAGGTCATTGAAAGTCTACTTTCAGAAAGAAAGCCAGTCTGATTATGACTGTGATAGCTATATGAACCCCTTACAAATAAAGGGCTGCTCTTTTGATATTAACTTGTAAGTCTTCATCAATTAAGGAAATGGAACAGTACAAATTTTATTTCTTAGCTTCTTGATTGGATTTGATTTTTTAAATAATGAAGCATTCAAAATGTTCTGGAAAGCAAGATCTTCATGTACAGTGACAAAAAAACACATTAGTTTAAAGGGCATCACTTGGTTTATACTATTTTGTGCGTTCGGAGAGCAAATGCTGGCTGAACAAGCAGGCTAATTATTCCAAAGAAAGACCGATCCGAAGCACATTGTTGCTGCTGTCCTTCAAGTTCCAAAGCAGTAATTTTGCTCCTCTGCTTTCCGTACTAGAAAATAAAAATGTGAATATTCTGACCCCACTCTGAATTCTATGTTTCACCTACTTGATTCGGATTCCTTCTTGATGTATCCTTTCTTACATTCTGATCGTTTTTTTTTTTTTTTTCCTGAAGTAGTTTCTGGAATTTCTCAAACCCAATCTAAATACTTTATAGCTTCGTCAATAGAATTAGGTGAATAGAAGCTGTGTACAGAAAAGTAGTGCAGATTTCAAAATGGAAAACTTGAGAAATTATAGCAATGAAAAGCTCAAAAAATAAGCACTCCAAGGTTGGCTTTAAATGAAAACACATATGAGGCAGAATGGCTCCATAGGTGACATGCAAGGAAGATTACATTTGGCCCAGTTTGTACTGTCACATGACCGCAGAAATGGAATTATTAATAGTTAAAAGAACACCTAACGCAATTCTTTAGTTGTCCTTTCTGAAGAACAAGAAAGGGTCAGATTTGTGATTCCTAGCGACATTTAGAGGATTTCCTCTCATTTCCTCGGCTCTTGAACCCAGTAGCTGTAATCAAGTCATTCCTTCTATTTTCTCTCTAGACACCACACTCACCAAACCTCAAAGGCCATACACACATGCTTTCAGCTCTGGTTCCCCCTTTCTCATCCTGTCCTCACACATGAGAAGACAAATGTCCCAAAATGGGTTTGGCAGAGGCAGAGGTCATGAAGTGAGGGGAAGAAGCAGAGCAGTAAGGGTAGACTGCGAACATTCCGGACAATGTCATTTCCCTTTGTTGCCTGTCAGCTGACATTGTGAGGCAGACATATTCAAAACGAAAATCACAAGACAGAGTTGTAAGTCAGTTCCACTAAAAGTACACATTTACTCGTGTCTCTGAAGCTGTGCTGAATAGGGTTTAGAGTTTAGATTAGAACTGGTGACTTTGAACAATGCTATGCCATATCTTAAAGCTGTAAATGTGATTTCTTTCATCATCAATAATGATCTTTTACAAAATTCTAGTCATTAAAAATGTCATGTGGTGCAGTGAAATCCTTATAAGACTTAGAGATGGAAGTTTTGGGTTCAAATGCCAATTCTATCCCTTTTTACATGTATAAATGAGGACAGCACATTTCTTTGTATGACTGATATGAGAAATAAATCTGAGGATATATGAGAAAGTATTGGCTTTATGACAGACAGTAAATGGTAACAAAATAATTCACATTGGCTTGATAATGGCTTTGATGTATTTACCAGTTTTCAATAATGCTGAAATAGGTTTCAGCTAAATATAAGAATGCTTTTAAACAGATTTTAATGAAATATTCTATTTGACTATCCAAACTCATTACGTTCTTCAAATGCAATTTTTAGTTTTTATTTATGCACAAGCAAATACCTTGAGAGAATCTCTCATTCATAAGGATGAAATTCACAGAATGACTATTAATTTTCAAGGGGTCTGGTTAAATGGAATCTCTCCTGCCAAACTGCCATCCAGATAACATTTTGCAATGAACCTGATTACCATGATATTTGTCTTATTATGAACTACTACTTTGATGGATCCTTATCACTTCTGATTTGCTTCTTTAAACAAAGATGAAGGAATATCCTCTCTTTAGGATTTCCTTGTAAAAAAAATCCATGTCACTTTCATTTGTCACAAATGTGCTTTATGTTTTCTTGTGAAGGCACCTTCTAAGCTAAAGAGCAGATTAATAATGTTTGCAGCATTTTTATGTGTGGTTCTGAAGCAGAAAGGGATCGGCATGAGGTCATGTAAAATATCTTGATTTTGACCTTCCTGGTAATGAGAGATTTCTGCTACCTTGGGTATTCATCCACTTATTCATTTATCAAGCATTTGTTAGAATCATTAAGTGTCACTGTGTCACCTTCTTAACTATGGAAGAAGCTCAGTGTTTTTATCCAGCTATGCGTAAAAGCATAGGCTTTGGAGCCAGACTAATTGTGGGCTAAAGTGTTGGTCCCACTGTACAAATGTGGTATAATTCAAATTGCTGGTGTTTATTCAAATCAAATGATTTTGTTTTATATATGAGAGGTGGCCAGCCTTACTAAATTACATAATATATGATTGTGTTACACAATTTTTAAATTTTATTATATTACATGATATATTTTCTTCTATGAACATTTTAAGAACATTGGAGGTACAATTTTCCTCAAATCACTTCACTCTTAGTTTTTCACCCACCTATACAGTCCTTTGTCTTCTTAATACTGAGATTTCCAAAAAGTCTCCCCTCTAGGTCAACCTCACAACCCAGGGCAGGAAGCTGAGGCCTTGCAGAAGGGTGGGCAGCTGCATAAGGAAGAAAGCTGGGCAAAAGTGAGACCCTGCTTCCTGTCCCTGGACTCCTGTCACTGACTTGATAAGGTTGCTATGCCAGTCTTCCCACATTTTGTACTTCTATCCCTCCTTCATGATGTTATTCCTATGTTTCCTTTTCCCCAGATGCTGTCACAGCTTTGAGATATGTCCGATCTCTGATTGCCAATTTTGCCCAGACATGTATATTAGAGTTCCTGTTCATGGGAACCTCTGAGGTCACTTAATGGGTGGGTCTACAGGGAAGCATATTACTGAGAAACCTTGCCCTTAACTGAAAGGGCCAAATGAGGTCTTGTTCATCATGGGCACAATGCTTGAAAGGCCCTCAGTAAATTTCAGGTGCAACTGAATACGCCCTTCCTCCCACTAGAGAAAGGGCCATAATAGGAAATCTGAGGAGAGGAGGGAAGGGGTCCTTGTGTGGTGGCAGGATATCCAAAGACTTAAGATACCAAAATAGAGGCAAATCCTCTCTTCAGCCAGTGTAACAAGAAACCAAAATGACCAGACATTAAAACACACTTATGGTACCTCTAGGACAAGCTCTGAAGCCCGACTGTGAGCCTGCTCATTTTGTTTTGGCCAGCAAGGTATTCTAGAAGAAATTGAATTAGAATACCTTCAAGTAAGGCAAGTACTGTCTGGTCCAACAATTCCTACTTGTCCATATCTGCCACTACTTTGTCACTTTACATTTGAACTTCTACACCAAGTCCAACCTGATTTCATTATCTTGATTTTCTCTATTCACACTCCCAAGGAGGAACTACAGCTCTGTATGAAAACTCAGCAATTTCTATGGGAAAAGGTTGTTTTGTTCTTCAGACCAAGGGAGACTAGGGGATCCAGGCTCAATTTCATCGATTTAATCCAAGAATTATTTTTTTTTTTGTCAATGGAACAGATTTTGTCTTTCATATGCCTATCTTTAGAAAGGCTGATTTTGGCAAATGGTAGTATGTGAATTCAAAGGCGGTACATGTTTAGTAATGAAAGAATGCTTTGGACAAAATTTAACTCCTGCATCATACTTTGGTTTAACAGCACTACAGCATTTCTGTTTATTCTTTTTTTTTTCTAATCTAAAATAACATCGTAGAATCTTACCAGGTGAGTAATTACAACTGTATTACATTCATGAAGGGAGAACTTTTCTGATATACTTGTCTGGACGGAAAGCCCAAGTGTTAGGAGGATAAGAGCATAGAATAAAAATATTGATTAATTTGATAAAAGTTCATGTTTGGGATAATTTTGTTACTGTTCTTTGTGCTGGACAGTACTACGCGTCATGCAATTCACCGAATCAATATGTCTGCGTTTGGGAATAGATCTTTTTATTTCATACGAGTGTCATCCAGTTTATAGAAATGTTATCTATTCACTCATAAGTGATTGATGTCACTTATTTGTATGAATACAAAAATTAAGGATAAATTAAGAAGTAAATAATATTGAAAACTTACTCTATGTAAGATAAGGTACATAATTGTAAAATATTAGTATTCTCAACCTTGTAATATACCATCCTTGACTTCATTCCTTGCCTTATACACATTCCATGAGAACTTAACTGGCTATTTTATTGACAAAATCTCTTGTCAATCTGCAAAGTAGTGTTAATTCACCTGCTGTTATTAATTCATCTTCTAACTCTTCTCGATCATCAATATGTCCCAAGTTCCATATCCATCAAGGAAATGATTTTTACCTCCATAGACATTCAATCAGTGTAGACTGGTTTCCAATTTCAACTGTGTACAAGGGCGAATTTACTTTTAACAAATGTATATTCAAAAATTTAAAAGCAAAACAAATTGCTCCTGGCAAGTTCAGACTCCCTCCAGGCAAGGGCAGCATGAAAATGGCAGGGAGAAGCACTAAGTCATTTGTGACTAAAGCACGGACTAACCGGATTGTACCAAATTGAACCAAGTAACAAATTAGAAATACAGAGGGTATACTGGCCTCCCCATTTTTATTCCTTCTCACTCCAGGCACCAGAGAAAGGGAAATGACTAAATCTCGATTTTAATAGCTGCTGTCAAGAGTTTTGCTCTGTAGGGCCTATTTCAGCAGTTCCTGGTGGTAATATATGGCATTTCTCTGATTAACAGCCATTTTATAACTTGTGTAATTGGCCACAAATCAGGGGAATGTCATAATGTAGCAAGAAAACATTCCCATCTCCGTCAGAGCCTTGGCTTGGATTTTTGGAGAAATTATTACAGAAGTAGTTTGTGGGTTTTCATTACTTTAAATAATGTACTACCTGAAGTACAAAAAAAGACATTTAAACTAATGAACATTTCTGTCTCCTAGCCCTTTCTACTATGCCTGTCTTTAGACTTCTTTTTTGTTTTTAGGAAAAAAAATACTCTAAAGATTGAATTATTTCTTCATTTTTATAACACCAGTATTTTTAGGAAAACAGAGGGAAGGGCAGGGTTGGGAGTGAGGTGCGGTGACTCAGGCATTCATCTCAGGAGTAAAATTTAAAAGGGCACTTTAATCAAATGAAAAATATTTTGATGTAATATTTTAAAAATTAAAACTAATTCAAAGAAGATCTATCATACACAAAATATTAAACTCTGAAATCAAAAAGGATTTGACCCCCCACTTGTATGACCTAACCTCACTCACTTCACCTTAATCCTAGCTCTGAGCAAAGGTATTGGATGGGAAAGAGTGGCCACAAAGTAATGAGGTCAATTCAATTTGTCCAAAAGGAAAATAGGTTTGGATTCTATTGTTACTCTTTAGGTTAGGATAAGAGCAAGTCCTACATAGAACTACACAGAACTATGTTTATAGAGGTTTCTTTCACCTGTGACACACAGTCCAAATTATACAGTACCATGTATAATGCAGGCAGGAGTTGTAATTTCCTACTGGCCTCTATTAGAGACAATGGACAATTAGTTTAAAGCATGACAAATGTAAATGCTTATAAAACCTCTTTTGTTTCGAAGGTTAGTAAAGACGAGTACCATTCTTCTTAAATATTTTTTTTTTGAATATATGTTTATTTCCTGATTTGAGCTAGTCACGGTGATATTATACACCAGAAATGCAAAGTTAAGAAGAAGAGAGCGTGTCTGTCCTCAAGAAGATGGGATATAAGTACAAGGTTGCTGTGGGCTGACAAGTCTATAATAAAGGTAGGCAGTGAGAAGGGGCATGTAGTTCAGATGGAGTATCTAGTTGCCTGGAAATGACATTTGAGCTTAATTTTGAAGCTCTGGTGGAAGGTAATTAAATGAAAAAGAACGAGAGGTGGTGAAGCATTCCAAAGAGAAGGATCGATACTCTGAAATATGGAGGCTTGGAATGGTAGTATATTTTGGAAGGACTGTGAGTATTTCAGTAAGGTTGGGGACATGCATGCAAGCCAGAAAATGGTAAGGAATGAGATGGCAGAGAGAAACGGGAGGCAACTGAAAAAAAAAAAAAACAGGAGATATTTGAATGAAATAATAAATATAATAGCTTACCTAGAGAGCAGCTATATTGAGTAATACATTTTTAATGCAAAGCCCATAATGTACTGAAGTAGATATTTTATGTACTTTGATGACTGAATTAGGAATAAAACACAAGAAAAATGTACTTAAAAAGCATGAAAACTTTTCGGGAAATGTGACCACTATCAAATTGAAAGTTTCGTAAGGACATTCATATGATGTCTAATTCATTCCTTTGTGACTATTATTTCTGAAGCCAAAACAAGTGGGATTTAGTACTCTTAAACGCTTGTTATGCTTTAATTTAAAAGTCACTACTCTGGGGCGTCTGGGTAGCTCAGTCAGTTAAGCGTCTGACTCTTGATCTCAGCTCAGGTCATGATCTCACAGTCATGAGATCGAGTCCCATGTGGGGCTCTGTGCTGAGTGTGGAGCCTGCTTGGAATTCTCTCTCTCTCTCTCTCTCTCTCTCTCTCTCTCTCTCTCTCCCTCCCTCCCTCCCTCCTTCCCCCTCTCTTGCTCACATACTCTTTCTTTCCTTTCTCTCTAAAAAATGATAAATTAATTTTAAAAAAGTTACTATACTTTAGATATAGGCAATATGATGTTATGTAAATTAGGTTAAAAATTATGAAATATTGCCCAGTGCAAAATGAGATATGATGTCAAAATACTGAAAAGCTGCATTAAATCCAGATAATAAAAATAATCATAAAAATCATGGTGAAATAAATTCACTTTTCCAATAGTGTGACAAAATATCCTACCAATTAGAAATATAATTATTTCTTGGGTTGGCTCTTGGGTTGCCTCAGTGGGTTAAGCGGCTGACTCTTGATTTTGGTTCAGGTCATGATCTCATGGTTTTTGAGGTAGCTCTCATTGTGCTCTGTGCTGACAGCATAGAGCCTGTTTGGGATTCTCTCTCCCTCTCTCTCTCTGTGTCCCCTCCCCCCACTCACACGTGTGTGCATGCACTCTCTCTCTCTCTCTCTCTCTCTCTCTCTCAAAATAAACATTAAAAAAACAAACTACAATTAATCTGAAAATAATAATAAAGAGAGGTCATACTAACCTTTGACATTGTTTGCTAACTTCTTGGCTTCATTAAGAACCCCAAAGCTTTTCTGAAGAGAACCTTTGGCACCTTCCTTTAATGAACCCTGAGGACCTGTTGCCTGTGGACAGAGAAAGAATGTCACATATCAACAACCACAGAATTATGGAGTAGACATATCTGGCCAGCAGCAGTATACAGATTTACTTCCAGGGAGGCCTTCTGGGCTACAGAATTATAAATTAGCACACATTGGTGATTAAAGTCAGGAGGCTATCTATTGGGAGAGGAGAAGAAGAGCTAGAACAGAACCCTCAGGAATCCTAACATGTGAGGGGCAGGTTCAGAAAGTGGAGCTGGCAAGGTACCTGGGATACCAGAGCGAAAGAGAAACCAGGAGAGCATGATACTATGGAAGTCAAGAGATGCAGAGGTGGCTCAAAGCATGATGGTTGGCAGTGTTGCAAGGATATAATTGGTCAGAATTAAATGCTATACAATAGTTGAGCAGATGAATAACTGAACACATCTACTGACTTAATCCCTAATCACATTTTACTTGAGTTGTGTGGTAAGGGGGGGGGCAGTTCTTATCTCCTTCAAATGAGGAAGAACACCACTCCCTTTAAAAACACATCTCCAAGTTCTACAGCAAAACAAAGTCTTCTAAATAACAATCTCTGAGCTAAAATCATCTCCTAGCAAAGATGTATTTGTTGAGGCTTGACTTAAAAGAGATGACAAAAAGATAGCAGCATGATATGGGAAAAGGATCGTTTAACCTAATGTCTAGTTATCTGTCTTAATAGTGTTTGTTCCTTAGCAATCATCACATAATACACATATATCATCACATAATACATTTATACCAAGAGATAAATCAAATAGGATCTTATGTGTAAAGTTTAAATTGGAAAAGTATTTCAGGAAGCAGAAGAGCTAGAGAATGCTAAATATACTTACTGTTGAAGTTATAAAGCTAATTCAGGTTATCCCAGACCTAACACTCTTAAAAGATACCTGCAAGTGCCTCAGTAACGTGTTTTTGTTTGTTTGTTTTTAAATCAGTCACATTATTTGAGCATTAAACTAGGAAAGATCACAGAACTTGATACTGTTGTGGTAAAATTTACTTTCAGGTATTCTCCTAACAAACTTTAATCTAAATGAATCAGTCAGAGAAAGAGAAATGCCATTATGATTTCATTCATATGTGGAATTTAAGAAACAGAACAGATGAACACAGGGAAAGGAAAAAAGAAGAGAGGGCGGCAAACCATAAGAAACTCTTAACTACGGAGAACAAATTGAGGGTTGATGGAGGGAGGTAGCAGGGGATGGGCTAAATGGACAATGGGTATTAAGGAGAGCACTTCATTGTGATGAATCACTAAATTCTACTCCTGAAAATAATATTACACTATTATGTTAACTAAAATTTAAATAAAAACTTGAGGGGCACCTGGGTAGCTCAGTTGGTTGAGTATTTGACTCTTAATTTTGTCTCAGGTCATGATTTCAGGGTTGTGGGATCAAGCTTGGTATCGGGGCTCAGTGTGGAGCTTGCTTAAGATTCTCTCTTTCTCTCCCTCTACCCTTCTCCCCTGCTAGCACTCTCTCTCTCTCTCTAAAATAAAAAAAAAAAAAATATATATATATATATATATATATATATATATATATATATATATATATATATAATTAAAAAAACCCAAACTTGAAACATTGATAAAAATAAAAATAAAAAAAATAATCTGTTCACAGAACAGGTATCTACAAAAGGACATATTGGATACATCTATACAAATAAAAAGGGAAATGGCGCATATATATCTAGCACTTGCATAAAGAGATTTCTGATAACCCCAGAAAATTATTCTATGGAAAATGGACAGTCTCTTCAACTGAGAACACAGAAATTCTTAGGCCTATAATTTCTCTTGGGAATTAGATACAGTAACATCATATAGTTTCATTTATTAAAAAAAAATAAAAAAGGTAAGTGCATCAATATAAGTGGCACAAATCCAGTATACTTTACTCAAAAAATAAGTCTTAGTTCTTTACTAAGGTCCTATATTTGTTCCAAACTTACATTCCATTCTTACTCCCTTGGTTACAGGTTTTCTGGATCAAAACAGATCAGAGAAAGGAAATTACAAAAAAAGAAGGATGAAGATTCTCTAAATAGGCACATGAAAACAGCAGAAGTGACAGCTGACAATCTGTCTGACAATAGGAAGGAGAAGTTATCAAGTAGAGAAAAAAAATGTAAGGCTCCGAAGTCCAAATCAATTTGGATAGGGATAAAGTAGGTTTCAGTAGCTGCCCGTGTAATTGTAGTAAAATAACTAATGTTGATAATGATGATCCTGAGTCATCCAGATCATATGGGTCACTCATAGCACTAGACAAAAATAGACCAAGATAGAAAGGAAGGAAGGAAAGAAGGAAACAGCTTTCCCTGCAGCCTTGAGATGTGAATGTCTTTCTACAAGAATATAATCTGGCAAGCATTTAACAACCAAAATTTTAAAGCTAATCTTGGATATGCAAAGTGAGGCATGGGGGTAAAGGAAGGAGAGAAAGTTGATTTGCTGCACATAAGAAAATTAATGAAATGAGGTAAGAGAAAAGAGGGGAAGAATCAGACAACATGCAAAGAGGCTAAAGTTTGAGCTGTGAGGGACTATGGATAGTGGTGACCAGTCTTCATTTTTTTCTACCCTTTTACAGATTTCAACAGTTTTATTAAGGGATAAACTTCACATATTTAAAATTTACAGTTTGATAAGTTTTGACATATATACACCCATGAAACCATCAGGACAATCAAGGTAGAAAAACCATCCATTTCCTCTTGATTTCTCCCTTGCACCCCTCCTTGACTTCCTCTCACCTCTACACAAACACTGCTTCTCCTTTCCATCACTGTTCATTTGCATTTAATAACATATTACATAAGTGGACTCATCTAGCTTGTTCTTTTTTGTTTGGCTTCTTTCACTCAGCATAATTATTTCAACATTTGTCCATGCTGTGTATCAATATGTGATCCTTTTAAAAATTAAATGGATATGCCCTAATCTATTCATTCACCTCTTGTTGGACATTTGGGCTATCTCCAACATTGGCCATTCTAAATTGAGTTTCTAGGAGCATTTGTGTACAAGTCCTTACACGAACATATGCCTTCATTTCTCCTGGAATGAATACCTAGAAGTGGAGTAGTTAGATGATATGGTGGTATGTTTCAGTTTTTGAGAAACTACTACCCTGTTTTCCAAATTATTCTTGCTACTTTAAATTCCCACCAGCAGAGTTAAATTTATCTACATCCTTGCTAATAATACTTGATGTAGTCAGTCATTTTAAGTTTTAGACATGCTATGGTTGTGTATATCATTTTGGTTTTAACTTGCATTTTCCTTGTGACTAATAATGTTGAACACCTTTTAATATACTTATTCCATCTGTTTAAATCTTTTGCCCATTTTTTTTATTGGGTTATTTGTTGTTACTGAGTTTTGAAAGATATCAGTGCATAGTTTGAATACAAATCCTTTATCAGATAATATAATTTGCAAATATATATTCCCTTAGTTTGTATCTTAACACATGCTTAGATTTGAATTGTAATAATTTCGTCAAGAATTTTTACATCTATATTTATAAGGGATATATATATATATATATATATATATATATATATATATATATTTGGTAATGTCTTTGTTTCATTTGTACTAGAGTGATACTGGCCTCATGGAATGAGGTGGGACATGGTTTATTCTCTTCAATTCTCTGAAGAATTTATTACTTCTTCCTTAAATGCTTCATGGAATTCACTAGTGAAGTCATTTGGAGATGAATTGTGTGTGTGTGTGTGTGTGTGTGTGTGTGTGTGTGTGTGTGTGTGTAAGGTTTTTAAGTACAAATTCAATTCTTTAATGGAATTTCAAGTTATTTATTTGTAAATGAATTTTGGTGATTTGTAATTTTCATGGAATCTGTCCATTTCATTCAAACTGTTGGATTTCTGGCATAAAGTTGTGTATTACTGTCTGAAGAAGTTTTAATGACTTTACCTCTTTATTCCTGATATACTGATTTTTTTCTGATCAGTCTGATTATCAACGTATTTATCTTCCACTGAACCCTGGTACCTTTGGCCAGCAACACGACTGCAACCTGACTGAAGTCCATCTGTTGATAGACTTCCCTGCTACTAATTTCTTATCTTCTTGCATTAATGAATATGACCTCCCTTTTGCTCCAAAGCATCTTGTCTTTCCGGCTTTTCAGGAAGCCAATGATTTCTTCCTGGGTTTTCTGTCAACCACTCCTTGCTCAGGGAAGGAAAAGAAAGGCAAGGAGGCAGGACATTTTGATGTGTGGAGAGCTGGAAAAGTATTTCATTTGCAAAGGCCTGGAGAGTTTATGAAGGGCAGTATGAAGAAGTAAAGCTGTTAGGTTAGGGTCCATTTCTGGAAAGCTTGAATATCAGGCTAAAAACACTGAGCGATAAGCAACGGGGAGTCACTGAAAGTTTCTGAGTAGAGTGTATGGTCAGAGCCCAAGTCCCAGAAAGTGAACTGGGAAGGTTTGTGGGAGAAAAAAGAGACACCGGTTGGCTATGATAGTATAGGCTAGAGAAAAGGGAATTGTAACCTCAGGCAAGGGCAGTGGAAATGAGAGTTTGGGTTCAAGGGATGTGGAGGAATAAGATAGGTTTCAGTGTTTCAAGAAGCACTCCAAAATATTCAAGTAGAGGACTGATGGCATACAACTGTCAGTTATAAACAGTATATCAACCACCCAGGTTTAAGAGACAAGCCTTCCATATGATAACAGAATGAAAAATACTAACATGTTATGGATGAATGGAATTGTTTCAACTCATTGGAATTTGAAGAGTTCCTTTTCCAACATTGCTTAGTAAGTCACCGAAGCACATCGACAATATCAGGACAGGTGATGAAGCAGCATTTTCCAAGCTAATTATACTTCATACATATTCATAAACATTGCATCGGAGTTTCTGAGCTGTGTCTACGGCATATGTGAAGTATAAATGAGGTTCTTAGAGTTGCACGATATGTGTTTCTTGCTTTTTAGAAACTGTATTTTTATAAATAAGTTCTTTCTCAGTGTGTGCATATATATATTATATAAAATGTTTATTATAATATACACAATAAAATATGTGTAGGTTGCTGTATGTTTTTATTAATAAGTATTTATAGAAAACATGAGCTAATTTAAGAGATTAAGGAAAGATACAGGGAAAAAAGAAACAATAATGTCTACAAAGATTTTACAAAGGATTTTGCACTTAATTGGCTTTTGATACATGTTAGTTTTCTTCTTCCTATTATCTGTTAAATATTCATAGTGACTCTTGATGAAGTATCATGTCACTGATTAATAGATGAAGGAACTGATTTACCAAAAGGAAGTTTTTAGCTGTCTCAAACACCTGAATAAGCTCTGTTTATTCAAATATGGAGAGACTGCCTTGCTTACTGGAACTGTAGTGGAGAACAAACAAAAAATCCCTTATAAAGAAAGTGATTCTTACCGTAATGGAGCATGGAAATATCAGTGTTTTGTTGTCAGAAGAGGCTCTATTAGGAGAAGAAGATGTGAGTATGGGACCTGAAGTTAAGCTTATCAGGATGGTATACCTGCATCCCAGTGATGTATTATTTCAAAGGCAAATTTGAAAGTTATTGTTTATATTACCTTCTATGTTATACTTTTATTATTTTTCTAAATGGTTCTCAAATAATTTTATTTCTCTCTCTCTCTCTCTCTCTCTCTCTCTCTGAATTCATTGAAAGAGTTGGCTCTAAAGACAGATGTAGGATATTTCTTTTTGTTTTTATTTGTTAGAGAAAGTAGTAATTTAAAATTCATCAGCCTGGTTTGTGAATTATTCCATTGCTTTGTACACAATAATTTATTTTAGAAGCTAAGTCTTGCATATTTCCAAAGGGGATAATGGGCAAAGATATTACATAACCTAGATGATTTTAAGTTTAAAATCTTTTTAATAAAGAAAACTGTTCAGAATGTGCAGGGATACATGTAAATGCTGATGATTAGCTGGAATGTATTTATACGAAGTACATATCAGGAGAAACTTATATTCAGGTATCTTAGACTGTTGTTAAAAATTGGGGAGAAATTTTTTACTATGGTAAAATCATTCTCAGAAGGAATGGTGGAATCTAAACCTATATACATTGTGAAAGATACAATTTTTGAGAATGTTGAAAAAATGTGCATGTGATGTTAATTAAATGTAATTATCCATTGCAAAAATTCTCAATAAGATACTAGCAAATCGAATTCAACAGCATATAAAAAGAATTATTCGCCATGATCAAGTGGGATTCATTCCTGGGATGCAGGGCTGGTTCAACATTCGCAAATCAATCAATGTGATACATCACATTAATAAAAGAAAAGATAAGAATCATATGATCCTGTCAATCGATGCAGAAAAGGCCTTTGACAAAATCCAGCACCCTTTCGTAATAAAAACCCTTGAGAAAGTCGGGATAGAAGGAACATATTTAAACATCATAAAAGCCATTTATGAAAAGCCCACAGCTAACATCATCGTCAATGGGGAAAAACTGAGAGCTTTTTCCCTGAGATCAGGAACACGACAGGGATGTCCACTCTCACCGCTGTTGTTTAACATAGTGTTGGAAGTTCTAGCATCAGACAACAAAAGGAAATCAAAGGCATCAAAATTGGCAGAGATGAAGTTAAGCTTTCACTTTTTGCAGATGACATGATACTATACATGGAAAATCCGATAGACTCCACCAAAAGTCTGCTAGAACTGATACATGAATTCAGCAAAGTTGCAGGATACAAAATCAATGTACAGAAATCAGTTGCATTCTTATACACTAACAATGAAGCAACAGAAAGACAAATAAAGAAACTGATCCCATTCACAATTGCACCAAGAAGCATAAAATACCTAGGAATAAATCTAACCAAAGATGTAAAAGATCTGTATGCTGAAAACTACAGAAAGCTTATGAAGGAAATTGAAGAAGATATAAAGAAATGGAAAGACATTCCCTGCTCATGGATTGGAAGAATAAATATAGTCAAAATGTCAATACTACCCAAAGCTATCTACACATTCAATGCAATCCCAATCAAAATTGCACCAGCATTCTTCTCGAAACTAGAACAAGCAATCCTAAAATTCATATGGAACCACAAAAAGCCCCGAATAGCCAAAGTAATTTTGAAGAAGAAGACCAAAGCAAGAGGCATCACAATCCCAGACTTTAGCCTCTACTACAAAGCTGTCATCATCAAGACAGCATGGTATTGGCACAAAAACAGACACATAGACCAATGGAATAGAATAGAAACCCCAGAACTAGACCCACAAACGTATGGCCAACTCATCTTTGACAAAGCAGGAAAGAACATCCAATGGAAAAAAGACAGCCTCTTTAACAAATGGTGCTGGGAGAACTGGACAGCAACATGCAGAAGGTTGAAACTAGACCACTTTCTCACACCATTCACAAAAATAAACTCAAAATGGATAAAGGACCTGAATGTGAGACAGGAAACCATCAAAACCTTAGAGGAGAAAGCAGGAAAAGACCTCTCTGACCTCAGCCGTAGCAATCTCTTACTCGACACATCCCCAAAGGCAAGGGAATTAAAAGCAAAAGTGAATTACTGGGACCTTATGAAGACAAAAAGCTTCTGCACAGCAAAGGAAACAACCAACAAAACTAAAAGGCAACCAACGGAATGGGAAAAGATATTTGCAAATGACATATCGGACAAAGGGCTAGTATCCAAAATCTATAAAGAGCTCACCAAACTCCACACCCGAAAAACAAATAACCCAGTGAAGAAATGGGCAGAAAACATGAATAGACACTTCTCTAAAGAAGACATCCGGATGGCCAACATGCATATGAAAAGATGCTCAACGTTGCTCCTTATCAGGGAAATACAAATCAAAACCACACTCAGATACCACCTCACGCCAGTCAGAGTGGCCAAAATGAACAAATCAGGAGACTATAGATGCTGGCGAGGATATGGAGAAACGGGAACCCTCTTGCACTGTTGGTGGGAATGCAAATTGGTGCAGCAGCCCTGGAAAACAGTGTGGAGGTTCCTCAGAAAATTAAAAATAGACCTACCCTATGAGCCAGCAATAGCACTGCTAGGAATTTACCCAAGGGATACAGGAGTACTGATGCATAGGGGCACTTGTACCCCAATGTTCATAGCAGCACTCTCAACAATAGCCAAATTATGGAAAGAGCCTAAATGTCCATCAACTGATGAATGGATAAAGAAATTGTGGTTTATATACACAATGGAGTACTACGTGGCAATGAGAAAGAACGAAATATGGCCCTTTGTAGCAACGTGGATGGAACTGGAGAGTGTGACGCTAAGTGAAATAAGCCATACAGAGAAAGACAGATACCATATGTTTTCACTCTTATGTGGATCCTGAGAAACTTAACAGGAACCCATGGGGGAGGGGAAGGAAAAAAAAAAGAGGTTAGAGTGGGAGAGAGCCAAAGCATAAGAGACTGTTAAAAACTGAGAACAAACTGAGGGTTGATGGGGGGTGGGAGGGAGGAGAGGGTGGGTGATAGGTATTGAGGAGGGCACCTTTTGGGATGACCACTGGGTGTTGTATGGAAACCAATGTGACAATAAATTTCATATATTGAAAAAAAAAGATAAATATAATTATCCATTAAGCTACAAAACAGTTATGTAAAATCACCCATTCCCAGAAAAGCTACTTGCATAGGAAAAGGTATAGACAGATAAACAACATTATAAAAGTTTTATATTTTCTCCCCCTTGCTTGTCTGTATTTTCTACTTTTCTATAACAGATATGAACTGCTTTTGTAATAATTAAAAATATCATAGACAATTTTAAAATAAGGAAATCACTATGTGCTGATTTTAAAAGTGTTTTAATATAACCTATATTCTAAAAAATACTACAGGATATTCAAACAAAATAGTAAATAAAAAGTGAGCATGAAAACCCAGAGAGATGGCCTCAATCAGAAATCTGTTGAAAGGCTGTAGATCCTGGCCTGCACACTGCCCTGAAATGGGACGAGGGATTAGATGAATCTCTGTGGAAGACCGAAAGCAAGTGAGCATACACAGGAGACCTGGATGAAACTGGAATCCTCCACAGTGCACATTTAGAATTTGCGACCGTCAACTTTCAGCTTGATGAGAACACCAAGAAGGACAATCAAGAGAGGATTTAAAGCACATAGCTAAGTGAGAATAGGTTTTCACCAATTACAGCATGACGGCCACTGCTCCAGCACCTATGGGTGGCACTAGCTTGCTGCAGTGAGGCAGGAACTGCACAAGCTGTTGAAGGCAGGATCAGCACAAACTACAGGGAATCTTGATTTTGAGTCAAGGCAATGGAGCAGTGTCTATGGGGTTGGAGAACATTCTCAGAGGGCATAAGATTTTTTTCCCAATCAATGTAAAGTCAAACCCAGCATGGTAATTTCACCTCTTGACTATTACACTTATATTTTGAAATCCTAAATAGTTCTGAGAGTACAGCTGCATTGAATGAAATTAGTTCTCACCTATGTTGCATTTTACCATCACCCCAAAGAGTTGCTATGTTTCGGACTGATGACATAAACCCTTTGGTTTTTAGCATTCATACCCTGAATTTTTAAACATGTTTAATGCTAGATCATAAAATCACACTTTGCTTCTTTGTTTCCACTAGAGTTTTTTCATATTATTGACTCAAATGAACATATCACATACAGAGAAAATCACTACAATCAGGGTGGCTTAATGAACACTATTTTTACATACAGATTCAAATTTTTCTAGGTGGCTTAGTCAGATACTCACTGACTTTTTCATGTTTGCTATTGTGTGAATCACTTAGTTCTTAGATAAGTTGCTGAATTGCTGATGGAGGAAAAAGATGCTCACCAGTTTTATTGGCAGATTTAATTGCCATATCAATTATGGATTTATACCATGTTCTCACTAATATTACACTGCTATAAAATTTAAATTCCAATGATTATAGACATTTTTTTTTCAACGTTTATTTATTTTTGGGACAGAGAGAGACAGAGCATGAACGGGGGAGGGGCAGAGAGAGAGGGAGACACAGAATCGGAAACAGGCTCCAGGCTCTGAGCCATCAGCCCAGAGCCCGACGCGGGGCTCGAACTCACCAACCGCGAGATCGTGACCTGGCTGAAGTCGGACGCTTAACCGACTGCGCCACCCAGGCGCCCCCCAATGATTATAGATATTAATAAGAAGTCAAAACTACTGTTTGACTTCTAAAGCAGTGGTTGACAGAATAAAATACAAGTTTTTTTTATATGAAATTTATTGACAAATTGGATTCCATACAACACCCAGTGCTCATCCCAAAAGGTGCCCTCCTCAATACCCATCACCCACCCTCCCCTCCCTCCCACCCCCCATCAACCCTCAGTTTGTTCTCAGTTTTTAACAGTCTCTTATGCTTTGGCTCTCTCCCACTCTAACCTCTTTTTTTTTTTTTTCCTTCCCCTCCCCCATGGGTTCCTGTTAAGTTTCTCAGGATCCACATAAGAGTGAAACCATACGGTATCTGTCTTTCTCTGTATGGCTTATTTCACTTAGCATCACACTCTCCAGTTCCATCCACGTTGCTACAAAGGGCCATATTTCGTTCTTTCTCATTGCCACGTAGTACTCCATTGTGTATATAAACCACAATTTCTTTATCCATTCATCAGTTGATGGACATTTAGGCTCTTTCCATAATTTGGCTATTGTTGAGAGTGCTGCTATGAACATTGGGGTACAAGTGCCCCTATGCATCAGTACTCCTGTATCCCTTGGATAAATTCCTAGCAGTGCTATTGCTGGCTCATAGGGTAGGTCTATTTTTAATTTTCTGAGGAACCTCCACACTGTTTTCCAGAGCGGCTGCACCAATTTGCATTCCCACCAACAGTGCAAGAGGGTTCCCGTTTCTCCATATCCTCGCCAGCATCTATAGTCTCCTGACTTGTTCATTTTGGCCACTCTGACTGGCGTGAGGTGATACCTGAGTGTGGTTTTGATTTGTATTTCCCTGATAAGGAGCGACGCTGAACATCTTTTCATGTGCCTGTTGGCCATCTGGATGTCTTCTTTAGAGAAGTGTCTATTCATGTTTTCTGCCCATTTCTTCACTGGGTTATTTGTTTTTTGGGTGTGGAGTTTGGTGAGCTCTTTATAGATTTTGGATACTAGCCCTTTGTCCGATATGTCATTTGCAAATATCTTTTCCCATTCCGTTGGTTGCCTTTTAGTTTTGTTGGTTGTTTCCTTTGCTGTGCAGAAGCTTTTTGTCTTCATAAGGTCCCAGTAATTCACTTTTGCTTTTAATTCCCTTGCCTTTGGGGATGTGTCGAGTAGGAGATTGCTACGGCTGAGGTCAGAGAGGTCTTTTCCTGCTTTCTCCTCTAAGGTTTTGATGGTTTCCTGTCTCACATTCAGGTCCTTTATCCATTTTGAGTTTATTTTTGTGAATGGTGTGAGAAAGTGGTCTAGTTTCAACCTTCTGCATGTTGCTGTCCAGTTCTCCCAGCACCATTTGTTAAAGAGGCTGTCTTTTTTCCATTGGATGTTCTTTCCTGCTTTGTCAAAGATGAGTTGGCCATACGTTTGTGGGTCTAGTTCTGGGGTTTCTATTCTATTCCATTGGTCTATGTGTCTGTTTTTGTGCCATAAAATACAAGTTTTATGTGAGTTAAAATGTACAACTTGACTAACACCATATTTTATTGAGCCTTTTGAATGCAATATGTACTCTGCTAATATTTGCATGGTCCTTTATGTAGGAAATAAAAACTCAAAAATGACCTTGCAAGTATTCTTTATGTATTTTGGTTCATCCAATTATACAAAGCAAATACTAAAAAGGACAGACTGAAGAGAAGATATGACCATACTTCTAAACAAACACTCATTAGAAATGCCTTAATGTTTAATCATACTATTGCAAGATTCACAGTGTTTAACTTTATGGTTCATAGACCAATAGCAATGATGTCAAAAGAATCTTGCTATTATAAGGACTCAAAAACTAATAAATAAGAAGAAATTATTAGGAATATTAATATTAAAGGAAAGAATAATAATAGGAAAGAAAAGAAAACATAATAGAGGAAAAGAATAAACTAGGAAAAAGTTGGAAAGTATTATTTTTATTAGCAGGACAAATGAAAACATATAATTATTGTTGGTTTGAGGACTGATTAGAATTCTGATTATGTCTGATTACCCTTTGTGATGTTTTTCATAATGCTATTTACACATTAAGTACATTAAATATATAGTTACAGTTTTTAAAAATTTGAAGTGAAAAATTTAAATGTGGACATGCTTAATACCACACACTTAATAAATAATCCATGAGCACCTCTTGTAAGTATTATAACTAGGCCAATGAAGAGTAAGAAATGATCTCATGCAGTTGGAGATCAAATATGAAATCAGTTAAAAAGATTTGGGCTCTAGGGACTATATTTACCATATGAGTCAAGTCAAGGGATGAATCAGAATAGACTACACAACGCACTTAATTTGAAAGCAGATCTTCTAATCCCCAAATTCTGTCTTGCTATCTACTTTCTCCAACGAAATTTAGAAATTCCAGTATACCACTAGAACCTAATTCTGGCACATTAAAAAGAAAATCCCACATGACATCTACATTGAAACAGATATTAAGACACTATCTCAAACTAAATAGGGAAAGAAAGTAATTTTATTTTTCCTTTCAAATTGCCTTCCTCTTCAACTTTCCTATATCTTGTAGCAATATAACTATCTTGTCAACTGTGAAAATCTAAGCACCCTGGCCATTCTAGATTTCTGGCATTAGTGTTTGGAGATGGGAGGGGGCTATCTACATTTAGTGATCAGCTCTTGTACATCAGGCATTGTCTATATGAAAATCATGGCACACTGTGTGAGAAAGAGTGAAATATTCAGGGGGTCCATTGTGGTGATCCATGTTTCTGTCCACTAGGGGTCTATTATCAGCTTACATTTTAATTCTGGGGATATCGTTTTCTGGAAAAAGTAGGAAGAAAACAAAACACCACAGTCACCAAACAGTGAAAGGGCATGTCCCCCTCCCCCCCACTGTGCACAGCAGGGCGCAAGCAGAGAGACTCAGCATTTTCTAAAGCCCAGGGATCTTGGGGCTGTGCAGTCTGTATCTGACCCAAAGGTTTGCTCAAAGGGACACTGAAACTGGCCACCTTACTGCTCACCACACCGTGTTCCCGGTGCATCTCACCCAGTGATACACCTTTTTCTGACTCATCCAACCACTCCGTGGGTTAGTGGGGACCCTTGAACATACCTTTCCCATGAAGAAGTAAAATATAGGAAGAAAGCAAAAGACTCCTCTGGATTACCTAATTTAAAATCTGAATCTTGAGCAAAAAAACACTGTTTTCAGGAAACAGTACCAAGAGACTAAATAAAATGGAGTAACTGTGCAGGGAAGATGGTAGGAATTAAGATGATATGAAGAAAAGGAGGTAAGAGAAAGTGTGTTACTTCAGCAGAGGAATCTTCACTTTAGCAGGGCCAATGTGCTTCCCTAACCACATCAGCAGGGGTCTTCAGATACTTCCTCCCCCTCAATCCACTGCAGTTACTGCACCCTCACCTTGCTCAGGAGGGTATAAGCCAGGTTGGGGGCCCACAGAATCTGAAGAAGGCCAGGCCTCCGAAACAACAGGTGAGGGTAAAGGAGGAGAATCAGTCATGAGAATAGGAATAGATAATTCCCTGCAAGTCCTTTTGCAGAGTGGAGTGCCCCTCACCCCTTCACAGTTGCGCAGAGCAAACAGCATCCAGACATCAAGTGCCCCCAGGGTTCCCCCACTGAAAACAATCCAAGAAGGTCTTTTTTAATGTTTATGTAGTTTTTAGAGGGAGAGAGACAGAGTGCAAACAAGGGAGGGGCAAAGAGAGAGGAAGATACAGAATCTGAAGCAGGCTCCAGGCTCCAAGTTGTCAGCACAGAGCCCAAAGCGGGGCTCGAAACCACAGCTGTGAGATTATGATTTGAGCCAAAGTCAGACACTTTACTGACTGAGCCACCTAGGCGCCCCTTTGTTTTGTTTTGTTTTTAAATTTTTTTTTCAACTTTTTAATTTATTTTTGGGACAGAGAGAGACAGAGCATGAACGGGGGAGGGGCAGAGAGAGAGGGAGACACAGAATCAGAAACAGGCTCCAGGCTCTGAGCCATCAGCCCAGAGCCTGACGCGGGGCTCGAACTCACGGACCGCGAGATCGTGACCTGGCTGAAGTCACACGCTTAACCCAGGCGCCCCAGCCCCTTTGTTTTTTTTAAAGGTTGTTTGTTTGTTTATTTTGAGAGATAGGGAGCTTGAACAAGGGAGGGAGAGAGAGAGAGTGGGAGAGGATCCCAAGCAGGCTCTGCACTGACAGCAGGGTTCGATCCAGGAAACATGACATTACCAGAGCCGAAATCAAGAGTCAGATGCTTAACTGACTGAGCTAGCCAGGCGCCTGCCAATCTGAGGGGGTCTTTTAAGGAAATGCTTCTAATTAATCAAAGTTATGGTTATAGACAAAATATAAATGTTATTAGCAGGACGATATGGAAGTCAAAACGGTAGAAGTTAGAAGGAGGACAGGGAGAAACAGAACTAGAGAAAGGATGAGGGCACAAAGATCTGTATTTTACAGAGTGGGGGGCCCATCATTGATGGAACAAGAAATAAAGCTCTAAGTTTAAAAAGTTTAAGTTTAAAAAGAAAACACTAAAGGATCTAGACACAGTAAGGTACGCACATTGGGAGATATGTGGGAAGGAGATGTGATGTGATACAATCTAAGTGAACTTCAGGCCATTTATCACGGCAGTAAGTAAACAGATCATAACCTAAAGTGATGAGTCACCTGATAGCATGATCATAATATTATCAAGAGATATTTAAGGAGAAGAAATTGTTGGAAGACTTAGCAATGATTGTACCTGGGGGTGTGAGTTTAAAGGTGAGAAAAGTTAGGTCAGGGGACTGTTGCTTGAAATTACCTGCTTCTCTTTTCAATTTAAAAGCAAATAAAATATGCATGCATCATGAATTTTAAAAGAAAGAAATTTAGGGCCTCTTATTGGTGTGAAGGATGGGGACGGCTGCTTCATTTCCAGGAGCCTTAAGAACCACTTTCCTTATATTTTTCAGGGCAGATATTCCTCAGAACTGATTTTCAATTTCTTCTTACTTTCATTTCAGTTAAAACACTTATAATTTAAGTATATTGATAAGAACAGAAATTAATATAGATACCTGTACTCTCATCAACCATATTTGACTACTATTAACTTTTTATTGTATTTGTCTAGATCTCTAAATATATATATATTTGGATTTGGTTTGATAATATTTTAAGTTTTACATCTCTATTTATGATTGACCTATAGTTTTTCTTTCCTTATAAACACTTTTAAAATATTTTTTATTTTGAGAGAGAGAGAGAGAGAGAGAGAGAGAGAGAAAGAATGAATGAGCAGATGAGGGGCAGAGAGAAAGGGAGACACAGAATCCAAAGCAGGCTCCAGGCTCTGAGCTGTCAGCACAGATCTCGACACCGGGCCCCAAATCATGAACCACTAGATCATGACCTGAGCAAAAGTCAGATGCTTAACTGACTGAGCCATCCAGGTGCCCCTGGTTTTTCTTTTAATACTGTCTTGTACAATGTTCTGCCACCAAGACCATACCAGCCTCATAAAATAAGCCAGGGACTCTGTCATTGTTTTTCTAGTCTTTAAAATGTTTTGGACATTGAGTCCTTGAAATTTTGGTAGACATTATCATTTTGTTATAGGTAGACTATTAACTACTGACTCAACTCATTTAATGACTAGATTTCTACTCAGGTTTACTATTTCCTTTTTAGTAAATTTAGATTTATTGTCCACTTCATCAAACACTCAAATTTATTTGACTAACGTTGCTCATGTACTCAAGTACATCCATATTTATTAAATCTATACTATCTCTGGAGTCATTTCCCCGTCTTCATTCCTAATCCTGTCTATAGGTGTCAGTTCTGCTTAATTATTCTTGTTTTGCCTGTTTACTGCAAGAATCAGCTTTCCATTTTGTCAATCCTAATATTTTTTCTAGGTCACTAATTTCTGCTTTTCTTTTTATTCCTTTATATATTATTTTTAATTTCTTGAACAGAAACTTTAGATAATTCGTTTCAGTTCTTGTTTTTTCCTCGTATCTGCATTTCAAACTTCACTTGCCACTTCAGTGACACTTTATTTGTACTTCACAAATTTGGATGTGAAGTTTTATTTCCATTTAGCTATTAAATATTTCATAGTTGTAATTTCAAACTCCATTTTTCTTTGACCCATGAATTACTTTGAAGTGTGGTTTTTTCTTTAAAACATTTTTGGGGAGCAATCTTTCTGCATAATTTCTTAATTTTATTGCACCATGATCACAGAATACAATCTAGGTGCTGCTGGCTCAGTAGGATTTGCTTGGGGTGCCTGGGTGGCTCAGTCGGTTAAGCGTCCGACTTCGGCTCAGGTCATGATCTCGCGGTTCGTGAGTTCGAGCTCTGTGCCGACAGCTCGGAGCCTGGAGCCTGTTTCAGATTCTGTGTCTCCGTCTCTCTCTGCCCCTCCCCCACTCACCCTCTGTCTCTCTCTCTCCTTCAAAAATAAATAAACATTAAAAAAAAAAAGGATTTGCTTATACTTGTTTTGTGATCTAGTTCATGGTCTTTTTTTTTTTTAAGGTTCATGTATGCTTTATATAATGGGGCATATAGAATTAATTATCTAATTGATGTAGAGTTCTATAAGACCATTAAATCAAGCTTGTTTATTGTACTTTTCAAATCTCCTTCATCCTTACATCTCCTTGCTTGACCTATGAAGTTTTAAGAGAGAAATGGTAAAACTTCCCACTATTATTGTGGATATGTTGATTTCCTCATTCTGACTTTTGCCTTTATTCATTCTTACTCTTTGGGTTCAAAAATTTTTATTCTTCCTGCTAACTTGATTCTTTTATTATATTGAGAGGTTTTTCTTTATCTCATAACTTTTTTAAAATGTAAAGCCTATTTTGATTGTTTATTAATATTAGTACACCAGCTTTCTTATGATTAGAGTTACCCTGGTGTATATTTTTTGCATCCCTTCTTTTTCAGTCTTCTGTACCCTAAGAGTTAATGTTATTTTGTGTATGTCATATACAGATGGCTGTGTTTGTTAAACACTTTGAATCCAATATAATATTGTCATAAAACTAGTAATTTTAACCTATATTTATTATGAAGATAACTTGAAACTGAGACATTTAATGCTCATCAAAAATTCTATGTGCCCATTTTTCCTAGCTTCTCTTATAGTTCAATTGAGGCATGTGACTATTCCTGATCAATAGAGCAGATATCGTCCAGGCCAAGGGAGGGAAGAGTAGGCATGTCTCTTTTGTCTCTCTCCCTGCCAGGACAACCTTGGAGGCTATGTAGTATGGTGTAGCTACAAGATGGAGTAGGGTGTTCTGAAACACATTGAGTATGATATGAGAAATCAATTTAGATTGCGATGTAAACAACTGAATTTTCAGGGGTTATTTTTTGAGGTAGTTAGTAATAATTACCCTGGCCTATATGTATCTTGATTTAATTCTATCACATTTTATGCTTTATATTTACCATTTATTTTTGCTTGTTTTCTTTTCTTTTTTTTTGCCTTTTATAGAATTGATTGAAAATTTCGCTCTCCACATTTTTTTTCTCTTCATTTATTTGGAAAGTAGGGCTGTTTGTTATGGTTAAATTTATGTGTCAATTTGGCTAGGCTAAGGTATCCAGTTTTTGGTTAGTCTACACCTTGCTGTGAAAGTCTCTCTTAGATGTAATTAACATTTAAATCAGTAGACTTTGAGTAAGGCAGAATACTCTCTATAAAAGGTAGGTAAACCTCATCTAATCAGTTAATTGTCTTAAAAGAAAAGACTGGCATCCCTCAAAAATAAAGAATTCTGCCTCCAGACTATCTCTGGACTTGAGACTACATCAACTCTTCTCTGAGTCCCCATGCTGCTGGCTTGTCTTGAAGAATTCAGACTTGACAGTCCCTCTCCTTAAGACAAATTTCTTTCTTTCTTCTTTCTTTCTTTCTTTCTTTCTTTCTTTCTTTCTTTCTTTCTTTCTTTCTTTCTTTCTTTCTTCTTTCTTTCTTTCTTTCTTTCTTTCTTTCTTTCTTTCTTTCTTTCTTTCTTTCTTTCTGTTTCTTTCCTTCCTTCCTTCCTTCCATCCATCCATCCATCCATCCATCCATCCATCCATCCAGCTATCTACATTCTACTGCTTCTGTTTCTCTGGAGAACTCTGATTACTACTACTATTTTTATTCTTCTATAATTATCCTCAATGTTTAATACATATACTTAAAAAAAGATTAAATCTAACCAATTTTTTACTGTCCTCCCAAAATTTTAAGGACTTTAAAAAACTTCTAACCCTGACCATCTGCCCCATTATCATGTTATTATTCTGTTTTCGTTATGCTTTTTAAAACAATTCCATACATTTAGTAATTATCATCATTATGATTTTCATAATGCTTAGATTGTGTACATTTACTTTTTCTGTTCACTTTTCTCTTTAATCCCCAATTTCCTTGATTTTATTGGCATTCCTTTTGAAGTGTGTTTTATAGCAGCTCGGTGAAGGTCTATGATTGGTAAACCCTCAGTTTTTCTCTGAAGATGCCATTATGTTGTCCTCCCCTCTAAATGAGGTTTAGCAGGGTATAGGATTTTGAGTTGACCAGCATATTATATCAGCACCATGAGGATATTAGTCCTTTCTTTTTTGATTGCTATCGTGACTTCAATGGGATATATGCTAACTGACAAATCTTATTCCTTTGGAGATAATCTGCATTTGCTCTCTAGATTATTTTAAGATTTTGTTTTCTTTTTCTATTTGGTCTCTATAAGTTTAACACGGATCTTTCCATGTGTGGACTTATTTTATCATGATTATTTTCCTTAATTTGTGAACTCCTATCTTTCACCGATACTGGAGAATTTTCAGTATCTCTTGACCATTACTCCTCCTCATTCTCACTCTTTTCAACTTCTGGAACTCCTCACAGACTTACATTTTCACAATCTGCATTCTCTGTCTCTTAAGTGTCTTTTATATTTTACCATGTTGGTCGCATTCTGGGAAATGTTTTCAACTCTTTCAATTAACTAATTCTCTTTTCATCTGCTACTAATATGTTGTTTGGTCCTCCCATTCAATTTTTAATTTTAATTACTATATTTTTCAGTTTTAGAAATTTTATCTGTATCTTTTACAAATTTCCATAGTCTTTAGTTCCTCTTCCATCAATCTTTTCAATTCATTCTTTTAACATTTTAATAATTTAAACGCTTTCATTTTATATTCACTTTTAGATTTTTCGATAATCTCAGGGTCGTGTTAAGGACTTTACCTACCTATCCTCACTCCTACTTGATTATTTATATTGTATCTAAAGACTAGTTTTCTGCATCTTCCTAGATGCTCTAGAGGTTTCAATAGCCAGGACTAGTACCCCCTCCATTAATGTCTCAGCTTGGAAAGTCTTCTACCATATGAATGGTATAAATTTGGACTTCAATCCATAGGCTTGTGATTTTAGCATTTTATGAGAGACATTTTTCACAATGAGGGCATAAAAAGAAACAAGGCTTCTCGGAATCTTCCTGAACTGGAAGGCATGAGTGTTCACTGATGAAGACAATTATTCCAGAGTCTCATGTTTTTACGTACTTTCAGTCAGAGACCTCTCCTCTTGTAGGTTCAAGGTGATGGCTGGGATGTCATCTCTCCCTGCCTGGTCTTTAAAATCCCAGCCCCTAGACATTAGGAACTATATTTATGTTCCAAATTCATTGAACTACCAAGGTGCCAGCTCTAGAGTGTGCCATTCTTTTTTAACCTCTCTCTGTATTTTTAGATTAAAATTTTTTTTATGTTGTATTTTTTATATTTGAGAGAGAGACAGAGAGTAGGGGAGGGGTAGAGGGACAGAGACAGAATCTGAAACAGACTCCAGTCTCCGAACTGTCAGCACAGGGCCCAACGTGGGGCTCGAACTCACGAACCATGAGATCATAACCTGAGCCAAAGTCAGATGCTTAACTGACTGAGCCACCCAGGTGCCCCTAGATTTCCTTTTGTTGCTTCTTTCTAAAGTGAAGTATGTATTAAATTTGGGGAGTTATAATTTATTTAGCATTTCTATGAATTTCTAACATCAGGATGGATCTGAATTAACTCAGGCTGCATGTTGTCAGAAATCTTTGGCTTTCCTTTCTAGTGTCCTTAATTTCTATCAGCGTTTTTCTCCCTACTGATCTGCCACATAAGAGAAAATTTACAAAAATTTAGTTTATTCCTTAGACTCTTGACCCTAAAGCAAGAGAAAGCTCCTTTTGAGGTTTCTATGGGTATGTATTTTCCACATGTTAAGGAACACACACTGGAAAGTCACTTGCAACAGCAGTTTATCAGTTTACGTATTTATTAGAATCAAGGTTAAAACTTTAAACTTAATTAATTTTTAGGTATATTTCTTGCTATAAAATAGATGCATTTAATTTATTTTATTTATTTATTTTTGAGAGAGCGACAGAGACAGAGAAAGAGAGCTCACACATGCAAGAGTGAGGGAGAGGAAAAGGGAAAGAGAGAAATCCAAAAATACTCCCCGCTATCAGTGCAGAGCCTGACACTGAGCTCAGTCTCACAAATAGTGGGATCATGACCTGAGCTGAGCTCAGGAGTCGATGCTGAACCGACTGAGCCACCCAGGCACTCCTAAAATATTTATTAGACATTCCCCTCATCTCTGTAGTTTATCTAAAGCCTACATCTTGATTATACAGCACTGTTCTTTACTATTTCACTATCCTTGTCTCTGTGGGGGAAAAATGCATGACTTACAAACTGCTTTTATTTTCTTCTGTATTTTATACTATTTTTTTTTCCAGAAATGCCTGGAAAAGACCATGCTAAATATTTTTAGAATTATGACTCCCTTGAATGATGTATAATTTTAGCAAGAAACAGAACTTGAACTTGGAGAATAAAAAACACACAGTATACTGGGGTTGAAGCCCAGTATAAATTCTTCTATTCCTAATGTTCATTCTAGTGAAGCTCAGACTGAATGCTGAGACTAATTGAGAAAGGGGATCCTGGGCTAGAGGGTATTAATGAATATTGTTGATATGTGGGTATGAGAGAGACAGACACAGGCAGAGAGAAAGAGGAAGCTTCAGACAATGACTGCAGGGTGGACAAGAGGGGACTGAAGAGAGGAAGCTTTCTGTTGCCAGAGGAAATGAAAGAGTGATTCATTTTTTTAAATGCAAGATACCAATGGAAGGTGATGACTGCCTACATGGGAGTATATATGACACAGCACACTGCACTGACTTAGACCAAGGGAGTGAGACAGGAAAGGAAGGAAGATGACATTTCAGAATAGGTGAGACTGTGCGATTATTGCTGTGTGATGATTCCTCATGATGTGTAAGAACCAGAACTATGGAATTTATTCTACATTACCCTTCTTTTCAATTGTTTTTGTTGTTATTGGAATGCACCAGATTCAAATACATAGCATCTACGACCTTTCCAGTGGAAAGGGCAGAGGGCCTCCTATTTCAGGGCCACTGAAACCATGCCTGTTGCCTCTCTGCTGGTCATTCCAAGGATCCAGCATTCTGTGAAATCTATTTGTTCACCTACTTCTAAAACCTGATTTGGTTTATAACATAGGTTTTAAGTTCATCTATCATCTGGAAAGTTTTTTTAAAAAGTTTGATTCTCTGTTCTTTTAGCATCTGAGGACTTTTTATAGCACCAAAGCAATTAAGATTAAAACAAAATAATTGGATCATCATATTCTCTTTTCTGACCTATGACATATTTCCCTTCTTTCCTTGCACCCACCAATGAGAGGTACTACATGAAATGTTCTCTTGGAGATTATGTGTAGGAAAACAAATGCTTTATAGTATTTTTCCCACCCAACACTAGCAGAAAAATCATACCTATTTTTTCATAATGTCTACTTTCCCCAAATACTTCATTTCAATATATAAATAAATGATATATACAAGACAAGTAGCTGTTAATCATTGCTTAGGGATATTCCACTATCATCTTTAAATGTATACAAACTCCACCTGCTTATTATTTAGTTAAGTGACCAACATTCCTCTCATATTTTCCTTCCAATGACAATGTGTGTATTTATAAATAGGTAGCTTTAAGTAGTTTTTAAAAAAGCGAAGTTACTTTAAAAATGCTGTCAGTTATGCTTTGTCATTTTTTCTACCATTCATTTGTTTCTGTTCTTATGGCTTTTTTCTTCTCATATTATCTCATGTCCATCTCTTCACAGTCATAATTGGTTGTTTTATTGCTTGTCTAACAGGCCATTTTTCTCCTCATATAAATTCCTGCTTTGTTTCTTTGTCCTTCCTTTCTGATTCATTGAGAACATTTTTCCTTCTTTTTAGGGCTGGACTCAAATGTGTAAAGGACTCTTCTGATTTGTTACTCTTGAATTCTTTCATACATAAATAACAAACAATCACACTCTTCTGTATGTATCTATCACTCCAGCAATAATACCGACTCTTACATTTCTGTCATTCTAGTCCTATCTACGTAATTGTGCAATGTAATGATTGGCAAAAATGTTTAATTTCTAGTAAAATACAACTATGTTATCATGACATTAAAATGAAAGCTTCGGGGTGCCTGGGTGGCGCAGTCGGTTAAGCGTCCGACTTCAGCCAGGTCACGATCTCGCGGTCCGTGAGTTCGAGCCCCGCGTCAGGCTCTGGGCTGATGGCTCAGAGCCTGGAGCCTGTTTCCGATTCTGTGTCTCCCTCTCTCTCTGCCCCTCCCCCGTTCATGCTCTGTCTCTCTCTGTCCCAAAAATAAATAAAAACGTTGAAAAAAAATTAAAAAAAAATGAAAGCTTCATTTATTCTGTTCATGAATCAAACTTTCTGTTTAGTCCAATAAACTTTCTGGGACAAATCTGTCTTCTTTGAGTTTGCTAAGAACCATTTAATAAATTATTCTCTTTAGAATTTATTTATTTAAAAAATTTTTTAATGTTTATTTTTTTTTGAGACAGGGACAGAGAGAGAGAGAGACAGACAGACAGACAGAGCACAAGTGGGGAAGGGGCAGAGAGAGAGGGAGACACAGAATCCAAAGCAGGCTGCAGGCTCCGGACTGTCAGCACAAAGCCCAATGTGCTTTTTGAACCCATGAACTGTGAGATCATGATCTGAGCTGAGGTTGGACGCTTAACCAACTTAGCCACCCAGGTGCCCCTAGCATTTATTTTGTACATTTTTAGACATTTAATTATTTTTATGTGGGATATGGAAGGAGAGAAAGAATGATGATAACAAGAAGACATGTTGTAAAGCATTATAACTCATCCCAGCTCTGTATTTGAGGCTGGCTAGATTATCACGTATAAGCATCAGTATTGAGGAAAGTGAATATTTTGTGTCTGCATAAAAATGTCAGTCTTCTAGACATAAGGTGATAGTATTAAAATTGGGTGAAATAAAACAGCTCTTTAATAAAATAATAGTTAGAAGTTTATAAAGATGAAGTAATGACAATAGTGAGATTTTTATTGGTACAAATGAATGTAAATAGACTTGAAAGATATTAGTTAGAATGACATTCATTCATTCATTCCTGAGTGCCTACTATTTGCCAGGTACTGTGTTAGATGCTTAAAATGGTCCTGCGATAAAGCATAGGCCAAATGAAAATGGTGACCTTGGAAATTTGGGTTTTTAAAATAGAAGATTATGAGAAGATGGATGAATAGTTTAGATTAAAAAAAAAAACAGATTCATTCTGAAAGGATGACTAGCCATAGGGAAGTTTCTGCAATAGTCGTATCACAATTTTGAATAAGAAATACTCAGAACATATGGTATTAGAGCTTATTCCAGAGGAACAGAAACAGTAGCAATTGTTGATGGAATATGATGTTTTCACTACCATCACTAAATAAACATTCTAAGAGTGTAGTAAATGCATTTAATATCCCTGAGATCCTAGATACCTTTGTGCCCAATATTAAATCACAACAAATATTGATCTGTTTCTCTAACACTAAATATTTATGTGTATTTCATTCACAGTCAAATGTCCAATCAAGTTTTTTTTGTCTCAAAATTTTGATGTGAAGACCAAAGGGATTCAGAACATTTAATTCAGAACATTTTAACTCACCATGTGCTTCCTATGAAGTGTTTTCTAACCTTCAATAACCTACAATAATATTATGAAGGTGTATCACATAACTTATTTAAAAAATGTTGATGTATAAAGAATGAAGATTTGTCAGTATTGAAAATACACAAGATAACGTGCTATAATTGGAACCCCCAAATTCTGAAATATTAATTCCAAATTTATTTTGAACAATGACAGCAGTCAAAGGTTGCTTTGAAAGCAAAGGTTTCCATTGTGCTAAAAACAGTATAAGGAGTTTAGAAGCATATGATCTCATGTGTTTTGCAAAATGGACACTTTATAGTCAAACTTCACATATACCAAATTTGTGGGTAGCCATAAGCAGTGGTGTTAATTTTCTGGGCACTTTCTTACTGATGGTATTTGGAATAATAGTAATACATTTCCCTGTCCAGAGTCTTATGTTTGACTGTTTTTCTTCTGTGAGTTGGTGGCACAAAGCCGCTTGGCATCTGCAATAATTTCAAGGCCCTTATCAGTAGTGGGAAGTAGTGAGAGACTGAGAAAAGAATTCTGTTATGATTACAGCACACTGGATGTTTATTTTGGATATGATTTAAAAGGAGCCTTTGAAAATAATTCAAAATAAATATTCTAACTTACTAGGATTTTCCAGAGCTCATTTCAATTTGAGAAATTTAGTCTAGGTACTTACTCAAACAGATTGACCCACATTCTTAGTACGAAGCACTATTTGGTTCTTACCAGTTTTGTAGCTTCATGTGCAAGATCTTTGGCTTCTTGGGCAATTTTCTCAGCTTCATCAATAGAGTCCTTAATATTGCTGTAAGCATTGAAGGCTGCAGTGGCATTGAAGGAGATGTTTTTAGCTTCGTCAAGGATTCTGTTGGGATTACCCCCAAAAAAGAACATCAGAGCAGTTGGTACCCAAATGAAGACCATTCTACTTATAACAAATATGGCTTAAATGATCCCAGCCAGGACAATTATATTTCCAAGTCATCATGAAATATCTGCTTATTGTATTATATTTAGTTGTCAATTTAAATTCATATTCCTAAATAATTCAGCTATGAAATACTACCAACATATTTTTTAATACCCACTCAAACATTTCTGCAATCTCATGCACCTTGCAAACTGTGAGCAGTGAGATGATCCTTAACATCATTTGTAAGGCACGCTATACGTTTCAGAGCGCTTGTACCATATTACTGGAATGAATTTCACAAAATCTCTTTAGGATAGGTGTACTTCCCAGATGGATATAAATGAAGGTTAGATAGCTTGTGTCAGGTTACATGACTGACACATCACTAATTAAAAACTTGGAGCTTGCATCTGTGGACCTCTAACTTACTGCTCCATTCACTACCCTCCATGCAAAATTGGTAATAGTTTACTGTAAAATGAATTGAGTGTGAATTGTGTCCAGGGTCTTCAAACATGGATATTTTCCTTTGTGTCATGCATATTAAGTATTGGAATAGAACCTTACACATGTTATATATTAAATAACAGATTTATTCGAGAAAATTCTTCTTGGGGGTTATAGGACCTATATTTATATTATGATGACTCCAAAATTGTACGTAGAATTACGTACTTACACGTAGAAGGCTATTTATAGGTCAAACACACCTTGTCACTTGCCCCTCCCTCCTCTGACCCAAATAAGAGTCCTAGCCTATTACACAAGGGAACTATGTAGTGTCTCCCTGGAGTTTGAAACAGAAAAAAAAAAAAAAAAAAGACTTAAAGACTATGTATGGGGCCACATTTTCAAAAGCCAGTCTTTTAACAATAGTTTTGATTTAATTAAAAATATAAAACTAGAATTTGAAATGGAATGTGTATTTACATATTATTATTTAAAATGCTAATAAGGCAACCACTGTGCTCTCTAATAAAGAATAAAAAATATTTTTTCTTAGCATAGCCTAGGGCTATGTTCACTCCCTACCAAGCCATATTTGAATCCACTTTTAACTCAGACTTTTGAAGCTGCTTCAGTGGAACTTTGCCCAAACCCTCCTAATTAGGCTTTTCCACAGAAAGACCGAGTAGCTCGTATGCTCATAATTAGAGAAATCAAGATTTCAAAGAGATTCTCTACCATTTCTGCGAGTCACAACTTTTGGACAAGCGTCAAGATACAAAGGCATTTGCGACAACAAATGACATACCCATCAAGGACAGCAGATGAGTCATTCAACTGAGCTGCATGGCTCTCAGCCTGGGACACCTTCTCAGCAAGGTTTCTGTCCTGTATTTCCTGGGAGAGGTCATCTATTTTATCTTTCAGCTCCTCAGACATGGGTGGCAACTTAGTTTGAATATCTTCAACGTACTGATGTGTACAGAAAAGAGGGCATTTTAAGTATGTGACTACAAGCCTCCAATCGGTTACTAATTTCTCTAGGAGATACAATTCCACACACTTACTTTTTAAAAAGAAATTTCAATTTTACTAACACAGCCAAAAGAGAGGACAGAATAAAAGCTGTTATTTAATGAGAGGGATTAGGAAATATATGAAGCCAATTTACACCAAGAAGAACCTAACTATATTTTTCTAAGAAAATGCTACTTTGTAGGCATAAATGCGTAAGTGGTCGTCATTAGGATCTTTTAGATCATCTGTGTTTCTATTCCCATATACCACAGTGTCTACTGCATTAGGATATTAAAAGTCTGCTAATAGTTTACATTTCTCTTTCAACTAACATTATATAAATATTGAAGCAGATTTGAAGGGCTATCCTAGGAATAAGAAATACCCTTCATCACTGTGGGAAAAAATACAGGTTTGTGTGAGTGTTTATGAGTACCCTCTCATGTCTGTTGGGAGAACAGTGTGAAGTTTTAACTGTTGCCAAGAGCTAGGCACAAGGATAATGGAATAGTTCAAAAACAATTTGATACCCACAAGAAAAAAAAATAGGATTTGCTTATGTTACTGAGATTTTTTGATTGTGTCCTATTTATGAAAGCCTGTATCATTATTATTTTCTTTTCCCTTTGGGTTTTATCAAGTACTCACATCTATGACGGAGTTGATTTCATCTGCAAGACGGTTGGCTTCACTGAGTATGTCATTGCCTTCTTTTAAAGTGTTCTCAGTTTGTTGTTTGCCATTTTCGATAGCTTCCTTCTTTTTCTGTAGCACAGTAGGAACAAAACATCAAAATGCCCTTCGGAGGAAACCCTATCCGACCCTGTACTCTTTCTTGACTTCCTCGAGCTGCCTGAACGTAGGCTTTGTGAACAAGGCATGTCGTGTTGACAATGAGAACAGATGGGAATGCTACAAACTACCTGGCCAGTCCTTTGAGAGTTATTTTTTTTTTAATTTTTTTTTCAACGTTTATTTATTTTTGGGACAGAGAGAGACAGAGCATGAACGGGGGAGGGGCAGAGAGAGAGGGAGACACAGAATCAGAAACAGGCCCCAGGCTCTGAGCCATCAGCCCAGAGCCCGACGCGGGGCTCGAACTCTCGGACCGCGAGATCGTGACCTGGCTGAAGTCGGACGCTTAACCTACTGCGCCACCCAGGCGCCCCTTTTGAGAGTTATTTTATTTAAATCCCTATATAAGTACTTTCTTCCTCTCAGTGTGACAAAGTCACCCAAGAGAAGAAAAGTTATGTGATGTTAGCTGAGGAATTAAAGACTACATTTTAAAATTTTTGATTATTTTTTATTTTAGAGGGAGAGAAAGAGAGAGAGAGAGCATGAGTGGGGGAGAGGGGCAGAGAGAGAGAAAGAGAGAGAGAATCTTAAGCAGGCTTCATGCTGAGCATGGATCCTACCCCACAACCCTCGGATCCTGACCTGTGCCAAAACCAAGAGTTGGACAGTCAACCAACTGAGCTATTCAGGTGCCCCTAAAAACTATTAACTTGTTTTTAATATTTATTTAAAAAATTTTTTTCAATGTTTATTTATTTTTTGAGAGAGAGACAGAATGTGAGCAGGGGAGGGGCAGAGAGAGAGAGGGAGACACAGAATCTGAAGCAGGCTCCAGGCTCTGAGCTGTCAGCACAGAGCCTGATGTGGGGCTCAAACTCACAAGCTGTGAGATCATGACCCAAGCCGAAGTCAGACACTTAATTGACTGAGCCACCCAGGCACCTCAATGTTTATTTTTAAGAGAGAGACAGAGAGACAGAGACAGAGTATGAGTGGGGGAGGGTCAGAGAGAGACACACACACAGATTCTGAAGCAGGCTCCATGCTCTGAGCTGTCAGCACAGAGCCCCATGTGGGGCTCGAGCTCAGAACCGTGAGATCATGACCTGAGCCAAAGTCAGGGGCTTAACCGACTGAGCTACCCAGGCACCGTCCCTAGAAACTATTTTTAAAGCAAGATCAATACCCATTTTAAACTTGTGTAAGTGCAAGTGCTGAATATGTATTACTGAACATGTGGTAGTACCCTGAATTACATTGGAACTAGACGTTACATTCCAGAATGCAGGGCCAAAGGAGTATTCTGTGAGCATAGACATAAGCAGATTTATTCTATGGGAGTTCTGTAAAAATTGGAAGAAGTGAGATTTTTAAGGGGACTTAGGGAAAGTGCTTTTCAAAAAAAGAGAAATGAACACATGGAAGAATAAACTTAATGGGCTGTTCCATGAAAAGAGAGCAAGCTCTCATTTTTCCTTGATACTGATAGCTTGTCTTAAAACTACATGAAACTGATTCCTAGCCTAGAAGGATAAAATTGACGAGAGAGACCTATTGTTATTTTTCTATTTGGAGCAAACATTTGTGTATATGTTTTTCTTTATACATCTCACTCATTCTCCCAAACACTTGTGCATTTAACTGCATCAATTTTAAACCTCTGCCATTTATGTTGTTATATAGATAATAATGCTAGTTTTATAATCATTTATGTCTCAATATGTGCCAGGTAGTTTATAGGATTTTCTTAGTAAATTCTACACTAACTCTACAGGTCCTGTGTTTATCATCTTTTAGAAGAATAGGAACTTGAACAAGTGATTTACTCAAGGTCACACTACCTGTGCAGTTAAGGTTTGAACCTGGTCTACCTGATGAAGAAGCCTAGGTCTTGAGCTATGAAAGGACTGTCACTCCTATTATAGAAATCATTTGCCTTATTTGCACTGGGATAGCACTGATTTCATACCTTTCTCCCCCCTTCTCTTCACCAACCACGTAAGTCCACTGCCAGTCCCTATGTCTTGTTCCAATTCTCTGCTGCTGTAGTTCCCTCCGTGATGTGCTCTCGCTCAGTTCTTTGCCTTGTTTCCTCCCCCACGCTGTTTCTGGTCACTTCTCTGATCACCTGTCTAAAACAGCCACCATCTTCATCCCAATTATTATCTACATACCACAGCAATTACAAACCAGATTCAGGGAATAGCCTGCCTGGGTTGGGATCCTAGCTCTGCCCACTCACAAGCTATGAAAAACAGGGGCGAGTGATTTATGTAGCCCCAGGTAAAAGGCTTAGTCCCTTGCTTCTCAAAATGTGGGCCATTAACTAGCAGCATCAGCATCACCTGGAAAGGTATTAGAAATAGATAATCTCATCGCCTTTTCAAGAACTACCAACTCAGAAACTGTACTTTAACAAGAACTCCAGGTGATCTACACAGTAAAATTTGAGAGGAACTGACTTACAACACTGCCTGGCACACAGCAGACACAATGTAATCATTAACTATTATAATTACTTCATTTTGGTCCTCCTCTTAGCACTCATTTATCTGAATTATATTCTACAGGGTGGCCACAAACCATAGAATCATAGATAATGGTATTTTTTTGTATAGATTGAACCATCTTGGTTGCCCCTTCTGAGAGTTGCGAAAAGCACTGTTACTTAGTGCAAATCAGTGACGCCATGCCCTCATAAGATGCATGTACAATACAGGGAGTAGTAGAAATGAACAGCCTGTTGAACTACGTACAACTGAGGAAGCACAACATATTGACTACAGGTGCGATATCGCTGAACATATCACTTATTATGTATACTAGTCCATGCTCCAGACTTTGTGTCTATATTACATACTTGTTTATTGGCTTAGGGATTATCTCCCTTGCTATAATATAAATTCCATAAAAACAGTCTATATGCATCAAAGTTGATTGCACCTCTACTTTTAACTTCTAATTAGATCTTAATTCATTCCAGAGCTCTGTAAATTTAAAACCTTTTTGGGTGAGGTGGAAGGCTTAAGAGCCTGCAAAAGCTATAGTCCTCTCTGTCTAGCAACTAACTACTTTCTTTGCAATCCTTCCTTTTGCAGTTTCCTAATGGTCGATTTAGGGACAGACTGTTCAATACATGTTCCCTCGCGTAACTGAATTGCTCACATTCTTGATGTGACCCAGGCACACGGTCCTCTCCGCCTTCTCTCCATCGCTGCAAGTGCCCTCTGATCCCGTGCTCCAGAAATTTGCATTCAGAGCCCCTCTGATCTAGCTCCAAATGCCGTTTCCAGAGCTATCTTCTACTACACACTTCTGTATCTCGGCAGTGAGCTTCACTGTTCTGACATTTCCTAACACCACCGTGCACTTGCAGAGCTCTGTGTTGGGGCTCATCTGACCCCATCATTTCTCTCAGTCTCAGCTAGGATGCCATCATTTTTTGTGCGTGTGACTCTTTTGCTGATATTCCTAGCCTATATTAATCTCAGAATTATATACTGTGAAGCTGCCTGAATGTTAAGTTCTACGAGGCCAGGAATCATTCCTATTCAGTCTCGAACACCTCTGTTACCAACAGCACCTTGCTGAGGTAGGTGCCTGACAGGCATTGTAGATCACCACTGCCTATTTTCCAAGCCTTATACTACATGATTTCCTAATACCAAATGAACTCTCCAGTTTATATGAACCACTCACAAATTTCCCCAAATGTAACTTTAATCCATGACTCCAATGTTACAGTGGCTTCTGATAGTTTCCAGGATAAACCCCAAATCCCTTAACTTGATCATAATGTACTTGGTCTTTTATTACTCAAGTTCTGGACCTCGCCTGTCTTCTCTGGCTTTCCATCCCCTGTTTGTCCCCGTGAAGTCGTCATTCCAATCCTATCAAACCGCTGAATTTTCTCCCAAATGTTTTATATTTTCTTTTTCCTCTCCATGTCTTTGCTTGTGGTTTTCCCTATTTCTGGAATATTCTTCCTTTTCTGCTTCGACTCACTTGTGCTTATCATGCAGGACTGAGCACACATATCATGTCCTCTATGAAGTCCTCCTTAACCCAGGGGGTGATTTAGATGCCCTCTCTTTGTTTAGTTTCATGATGTTACTGCAGTGCATGAAGTGACTTACTTGTGTGTACTTCCCACTAAACACAAGTCACCTGAAATCATCAGACATGGTGTTTTATTCTTTACTTCAATGGTTCTCAAACCTAAGGCTACATCTGAATCACTGGAGGCATTTTTAAAACACAGGTGGCTGGGTGCCACTCCCAGTTTCTGAGTTGACAGATTTGGGGCGGACCTCAAGAATTTGTATTTTTAACAAGTTTCTAGTTGATGCTGATGTTGCTGTTCCAAGGACCACACCATAAGGACCAGTGTTTGATCTAATCGACATTTGTTTGGCACATTTCTTGAAATTAGTAGGGGGTTAGTAAGTGTTTTTAACAAACAATACATGCTTATCCCCTTAAAATAAACAAATAACATTGAGTTGTGTCTTAATTATAGCACCTTCTTTGTGAGCACAGGCACAATTTGTCTATTTAAAACACAGCTTATGGGGCACCTGGGTGGCTCAGTCGGTTAAGCCTCCGACTTGGCTCAGGTCATGATCTCATGGTTTGTGAGTTCGAGCCCCGCATCAGGCTCTGTGCTGACAGCTCGGACTCTGGAGCCTGCTTCAGATTCTGTGTCTCCCTTTCTCTCTCTGCTCCTCCCCTGCTCACACTCTGTCTCTCTCTCTCAAAAATAAATAAGCATTTAAAAAAAATAAAATAAAACACAGCTCATTATTCAATTGAATGGATACAATGTGTCAGTTGTTCTCAAACCAGTATACACATCGGATTAATCTGGGGAGAGTTTTAAAATATGAACCCCAAGCCAAGTCCAGACTAACCAACTCAGACTCTGGGTAGGAGCTCAGGGACCCTGTCTTTTAACAAACTGTTCAGTTGATTCTCAGTCAGTTGGTGTAGCAGGAAGCTTGGTAATTAACCTAATGAGCCCTGGCAATCTTAAGTAAGCTGTGCCTTACTCATGTTAATTTCATCAGTTTATCTATTTACTCCAGTAAGTTTTTAACAAGCCTTTAGTTAAGCATGACACATAAAATGAAAATACAAAAAAGACCACTTAGAATCGCAATACTGACTATATAAGCTCCAGGCATCTCTAGGGGTGCCCAAGAATGATGGCTCCTGGTTTTAAACATCACTAAAAGGAAGGAGTAGCTGAAAGGACCATTTACTGCACCACTATAACTCTTCTTGAAATACTTCCCAAATGCTTATTACGCTTTCCACACAGGTAATTTTAATTTCTTAAACTGTTGCCATAAAATGGAGAGGTGCACCTCTGGGTAAGTTACACCACTGGTGTGTCCCTGAGCAGGATGAATCATGTCAGCACTGGGGATAGGACGATAGCCTGACATCCTGCCTCACAAGATGGCACTTTTTCTTTAATATTTCCAGCATGTCAGTAGACTCCAAATTGGTTAAGATTAGATACCTCAGTTAGGAAAAAAGTGAGCCTTCTCCATCTTCCATCAACATGACAAGGGTGAATCCCAGAAAAAAAAAAAAACCTTCAAAAAATTATTTCATCCTCTTACTTCTTCCTCTAAAGGAAAATGGAAAGAAATGAGATGGAAAAAAAAATATCCAGATTTGTTTTATTCAACTGCCATGCCACAAACATTTTTGAAAGCATCATATATGCCAGAGAGTGTTCAGTTATAATGAAGGTGAGATTATACACTAGAAGAGAAAGAGATCTGCCGCTGTTTTCAGATCTGTTGGGGTCAAATACTTTGAAAACAGCAAAGGAAGTTTTGTTTCTGGGGAGAAGTTGTTGTTTAAATGCCTAATACAGTTTGCACCATCATACGTGCTGAATTTACTATTGGGAAAAGTGATCAAGTTGTCATGGTAAGTATTAAGAAAGATAAAGAAGGAACAGAAGGGAGGAAGGGAGGAAGAAAAAGGAAGGCATTGAGCGACGGAGGGAGGAAGAAAAGGAAAAATCTATTTTGGCTCTAGCCTCATAACCTCTCTAAAAAAGGCAGAAGGTGCCCATCATTTCTTGAGGAGAAAATTATCTCTTGTCGGTGAGGAAAAAGAGGGAAAAATAGACGTGGTATGTTCATGTTAGTCCCTGTTAAAATATCATTTGCATGGAACACATTGCAAAGGAAAAGGGAACCAAAATCTTTCCCAAGCACTGGACTCTCAGTGTGCCCAGATTCCATTAGGAAATAAGTTGGCACTTTTGTGACCCTCAGTAGTTAGATGTCTAAACAATGGTTTGTGGATTAGATTGCATGGGTTACAAAACCATATGAGATTGGTACTCAAAGATACCTTGGATGCAATCACATAAAATGCACTTATTGTGTAGTTTGAAGACTGAGGCTTAGAGACTTTAACTGACTTGTCCAAGGCATATTTCTAGTTAGTGACACAGTCATCATTAAGATCAAGGTCCCCTGACTCCCAGGAAAGAGTTCCTTCCACTGTATCACACTGTCCTTAAAATCTTCAATACTTTGTTATCTAATTTTATTTGAGTCTATGGCAATGGTCCTTGATTTTTTTTTTTAAAGGATCATTTCTGGTGTGCCTGGGTGGCTCAGTCAGTTAAGTGTCTGACTTTGGCTCAGGTCATCATCTCATGGTTCCTGAGTTCGAATCCCATGTTGGGGTCTGTGCTGACAGCTCAGAGCCTGGAGTCTGCTTCAGATTCTGTTTCCCTCTCTGTCCCTCCCCTGCTCACCTTTGCTCTTGTGTGTGCGCTCTCTCTCTCTCTCTCTCTCTCTCTCTCTCAAAAATATAGTCATTAATTTTTTTAAAAGGATTATTTCCTGATCTGCTTCTTAGAAGTCTCCTTTCAGAGTTGTTCTTGATTTCTGTAAATGTGCATCAACTTGACTTTTCCAGCTATGTTCAATCCCGGCCCCATCCAACCCAGCCCTATAGATTCAAATGAGAATCCCTAAGACTCACCTCCAAAGCAGTCATGTTTTTCTGATTTGCTGCAGATAAGTGATTAGCCTCTCTGATTTTATCGGTGGCTTCTCTCAACAGGTCCCAAGCAGCATCCACTTTATCTTTGTTGTCTGCCAGTATCGCCCGGATATCCTTCTCTGCTTTTTCATTCTTCTCTCGGGACTCTCCAAAGAACTTCTTCACCTTCTTCAGAAGGCCTTCTGCAGCCCTGCAGTCACCCCCGCCCAGTAACAGATAATAAGCCCTTGTCACTGCCTTGTGGTTTATTGGTATTAAATAGCAATGCTAGTATTAAATCAATGGAAAATAAGACGATATTTAAAGCAGATTGACTGTGTACTAAATCAAGATGAAAATGGGTACCTGAAAAGTGGCAAGGCCATTTATAATTAATATGAAAGCACACAACATACACGCATTTAAAATGTGTTAGTAATATAGCATTTTCAACTTGAAAGAGTCTCATGTTATTTTCATAATCTGACTGATGAAGTAAGTTTTATGGTTTGCTTCACATACAAAAAAAAAGTCACCTGATTCACCATAGTGGTACATTTTCTCTGTTACTTTGGATATAAGGTATGAACATTGATATATTTGGTTAAAAACTGTTAGCAGAACTGTGTTATTGACATGCTAATATGGCATCATGATGTTGACCTACGTTTCTTTTTCTTTCAACTGAGTGATCTGGGAGTTTCCTGAATTTAACTTAATGGTTTTCCTAAAGTGATAATATTGCCCTTATGAAAGGCAAACTACTTGGAAAACAGTAGTTCTCAAACTAACAGCCATTATAATCTCCTGGAGTGCCTGTCAAAACTGATTGCTGGCCCCCATCCCCAGATCTCTGGATTCAGTAGGTCTGCAGTGGGGTTTAATACTTTGTATGTCTAACAAGTTCTCAGGTGTTGCTGATATTGTTGGCTTAGTATATATTACTTAAATATTAATAACACCATCACTTTGAAGTTAGCTGACTATAAATGTAACAATGATTTTTTTTTTCTGAGTGTGTGGTCACAGAGTTCATTTGCATTAGTAAAATCACTATTGCTATTTCCAACCTCAAATTTTCAGCCCTTATTTCAAGGTATTAGGCATTTATTATTTGACGACCCTTCTATTCAGCATTTCCTAAAATGACAAAATGTATAGAATGGGCTGCTAAATTCATAATTATCCAAAGATATTTTTATTAACACACGCATAAAAAAACCCCTTTGATGGTTTAGAAATCCCTAATACAGGCAATTAATAAAGCAAGCCCATTAGCCTAATTGTGGAAGGGACAGCAACCCAAAAAAGATCGTTTATTTGATTATTTAAACATAGGCAAAAACATACTTTTAATCAATTTTAGAGCAAGACAAATTATTACTAAGTGGAAAATAAAATAGCATCTTCTTCTACTTATAAGTGTGATGAGAATTTTAGAAAATTGTAAACAACCATTTGAAAAATTCAGTTTATCAAGTAAAAAAAATAACAGAGTATCTACTCACACTAACTCATCTTCAGCAACTTCCTTTTGTTTATCAAGATTTTTCCTCCTCAGTTCAGTCATCATCTGATCAATCTCTTTCTGAAGCCCTTGCAAATTTCTCTCAAAGTCCTGGTCTTGAATTCCTAGAGTTTCATTTAGTCTCACAGCTTTTTCATTTACAGCTGCAGGGGGTAAAACAAATTTTGTAAATTAGTAAACAAAAATGCCACATGCAAAAATGGCACCAAGAGTCTGCTCTTCCCCACGATCTCCAAGTGAAATGTAGTTTGCCATGAGTGTTCCTGCTGGTAACAGGGAGGTAGTTAATAACAATCCATACCAATAAGGGAAAGGTGACATATTTCTCCATTTTATATTTCTTTTGGGAGGCACAGTCCTTAAAGGAGGGTGTCTCTAGTTCCCAAGGAAGAAAATGCAAACAAAAAAATGGTTCCAACCCTTTCCAGGGAAGAGGTAAGCAATGATACATGTAGCATTCCCTTTGGAAGAGGAAAGCACAGAATCTGCAGGGCCGATAAGACACAATCACATTCAGTCCAAGACACAATCACATTCAGTCCATTTTAAAATCCTGAGTAGGGAAAAACTATCAGTGAGGAGATCTCTGAAAACAAACCTGCCCTTGTACTTCTGCACAGTTCTGTGCTCATTTGGTGGAAGGAATGAGGGAGGAAGCACTGGTCTTGGGACAAGGGCTACGGATTAGGGCTCAAAGCTACCTTCTAGCAATAACATCCACTGTAAGCGTCTGTGTTTATTAAGCTTTAAATAAAGTTCAAGCCGTGCTGTTCAGAATCTTAGGATTCCCTAGGTGCTCCAGGTATTCTACACATGATGTCTATTCTGTCAAGTGTCTATTTTATAGGTTAGTGTTCTGGGCAAGATTTCATTTGAAAAAAAGAGTTCTATGTTGAATAAAAGTTTGAAAAACCGGTGCGTTGAAACATTGATGCAGTTCTACCCGTTAGTTTTAGGCCAACTTCTCTTGAAGTGTGTTTTATGGCACATTAACTTAACAAGTTGAAAGGAGAGGTTTTCTCAAACTCTTGTGTGCCAAACCTTATTTCTATAATATTACCTGTGAACATCCCTAGAATGAGGTTCTTGGGTTGGCTAAGAGACATTTTCTACTATTCAATGCTCTATCTTAAGATGCATTTAGGACATAAAGAATTCTGAAAATTCATTTATTGTTTTCTTATTGAAACTGGTTGGAGCTGTATTCAGAGTTCCAACGATAGTATTCAGAGTTCCTGAAACAGGTACACATAGGCCAAATAGAGCAGCTGTGAAGGGTGTGACATGAGCCATGAAGGGTGTGACAGTGGTTCTGAAATGTGGTCCCCAAACAAGCATCATCAGCCTCACCTGGGAACTTATTAGAAATAGAGATTCTCAGGCCCTGTTCCAGATCTACGGAGTTAAAAATTCTGAGGGTAGGGACCAGCAATCCATGTTCTAACAAGCCCTCTAGGGGCTTCAGATGTATGCTAGAGTTTGAAAATCATGGTTTAGCAGAAGGAATTGAGTTTTAACCTTTATTTATCCTTCCAAAATGCATCTTTTGAATTCTCTTTTATTTTTTATTTATTTTGAGAGAGAGAAAGAGAGAGTGTGTGTGCATGTGAGATGGGGAGGGGCAGAGAGAAAGGTAGTGAGAGAGAAAATCCCAAGCAAGCTCTGTGCTATTAGTGTGGAGCCCGACGCTAGGCTGGATCTCATGAACCATACTGTGAGATCATGACCTGAGCTGAAACTAAGAGTCAGACACTTAACTGATTGAGGCACCCAAGCACCCCAAATTCTCTTTTCATGATAAATGGATTTGGTTAGAAAGTTGCTGCAGTCAACTCCTTATTCTGATAGCCATGATTTAATCTGTAGAACAATTTAAGTCAGGTGCTTTAAAGAACAAATATGGTCATTCCTAGCCTTGTGATAGAAATTATTGCACATGTGCTGTTTTCCTAGAAGTTAGTGAGGGTGGCTCTTTCTTCGTCAACTACTTAACAGTCATACTTTGAAATACACCAAGGAAACTTCTCAAGATTCCACCACTACTGTTGCTAAGTTATCACCTAGGCTTTATTGTGTTTGTGAAGGAACCACAGCGACCATGGACTGATTAATTGGAAAGTTCCTTCATCCAGCAGGCTTTGTGAGAAATATGCCAGAATGCCAATGATTAAATGTAAGGTTTATACTTCTTACATTTCAAGGAAGACAGGAGATTGAGCTTTCCCTATGGTGCATCTCCTCCTTTGGTCTGAGTGCATGTCTGTCTGTGTGTTGATTTTAACTAATTACATTATATAACTAAACACTGACTCATTTGCATTCAATTTTTTTTATTTTAATGAAAGAGATAAATTCCACTTTTCAACTTGACAAAGGTTTTTGTTTTTCTTTTATTAAGTGAATATATAAGTGAGCTTTGATTCGCGATATTTTTGGAATTTGATTGAATTTAGCTTCTGGACTTAGGTGGCTGTAAAGGATTAAATATGAGATACGCCTCACTTGTGGTCTATTCTCAAAGTTAAACTTCTCCAGGGAAGAACTTGCTGGAAAAATGAGAGAGAAAAGGAAAAGACAAAGATTGCTGTACCTTTTGGAACCATGAATCATTTCTTTTAAGTGAAAGTAACATGTAAGCAACTAGAAGAAATTATTAAGGCACAGCAGCTGCTTTAGCAAAATGATACTGTATTAAGAAAGGAAGCATCATTTTAATAGAAGAGATATGATTGCTTCACTGCTTTTACATGTGGAATTTGGAAATTCTCTGAATATGTTTAAGCTAAAGATGAAGATGTTATTCAGTCTCTTTTTCAAAGGTATGCACTCTCAGTTTAGTACATTTTCAACAGAATTGAAAATAACTGTAACATTAATATATCTCTTAAATTTATTTACTTATTTCTACTTTATTTCAAAGGGAATTTTAAGTAGTTTTGAAGTATCTTTAAAACAAGACAAAATTCTCATAAAAGGAAATGGGGTAAAGATAAAAAATAATGTAAATCAGAAGACATATTAACAGTATCTTAGTAGCCAAAGTAGCAAGGGATTATAAAGGATAGCTTAAGAAGTAAACAGGATCTGCAACATACATATAGATTAATTCTTCGGGAGAAACAAAGTTGTTTTTCACACTGAGCCTAAAAAAAAAAAATCTTCTGATGGGTAAATTTATCATGAATGACAAATTCAATTGTGACCTGTGAAATAGGAAAGAAGGTGTCTAGCATTTCTTAAGTCCTAATATGTCAGAGCATATATATAACATGTGTATATGTACATATATATATATCACTCATTATTCTAATAATGGAATAATATGGAATAACATATAGTATATTTGTGATATAATCAGGAGTCCTAGAAAAGTAGATTTTAAACTATGGTGAGATAAGAATGCCTTAGATGAATGGACCCTGATTATCTATGAAGAGGCCAGGACTTATAATGGAAGATAGGGTGAGTAAGGTATTCTATCTATCTAAAAATAAAACTGAAGTAGACAAATGCCAGGCTAAAACATTTGCTTTTCCCGCAGCAATTTATTGTCACTAATAAAGCCTAAAAGTACTGTTATTATCCACAATTAGTGTAATTCTAAGAGGAAAAATGAGTGTGGATATATTATATAACTTACTTAAGGCTTTTGATGAGTTTCCTTTTTTTAAAAAAATTCCTGAACTGCTAAGACTTAACAGCACATATAAACATCTCAGGATTTAGTTTACCTCTGGCATATTCAAATTTTAATTTTCATAAAATTTTAACAGTTGGATTAATTTTGCCAAAGTTCTTTTATGAGGGGCTGTGGTTATTATTTTTGTTATCATTTACATTAGCACCCACTGGAAGAAGGGAGCAACGTCCACACTTCTCTCAGGTACAGATCACAGCTATCCCACCTGGCACTTCACATGAATTAGAAAAAAATATGTCCTGTCTGGACAGACACGACCTGAGTGTCTGACTGACGCACACCGGAGAGAATGGGAGACACCTATGGGGATACATAACCCTTTTCTCTAACGGATAGATTGTGGGTGATGAGCAAAACCTGGAATAAATATCGTCTCCACTCTGCCCCCTGTTGGTGCCTTTGTCCCGTGCACAAACTGGCTGGTGGGTGCAACGCAGGGAAAATGAATTAGCAGTGCTAATGTTGGCTGGAGTCTATTGAAAACATGTACTAGCATTTACTCTTAGGTATGAATATTTGATTGAAATGATTTCAAAATAAGTTTCCAAGATAGGCTGCTAAGTATTGAGTGGTTGAGATTGAGGTACAAGGAAAAGGAAAGTTACTGGGGTATTGACCATTGCCTTCATGGATCCAAGCAGAAGGAATTTTTTTTTTTTGTGTGTGTGTGTGTGTGTGTTGGGGGAGCGGGTAGGGAGTGCTGGCTGGAGAACACTTTAAGTAGCATTAATGGAAAATAAAATCAGGGAAAGCACAATAACTCCATCTAGCAGAGGATAAACCATAATGAGTTAATTAAGAATTTTCCAGTAGAATGTTCCAGATCCTGACATGTTTTGCCTCAGATTATTTGCCTCAGACTAAAACTCTGTTGCTTCCTGCAGTGGGAAATCTTTGGGAGTTTCGGTCTCTTCTTAGCCAGTGATTCCTAAGAACTACCTGTCAGCATCTGCCTTAAAGTTTATCCCGTGTCCTGATTTATTTGGCTATATTACAAAGCAAAATATCTAAAATACACTGTAGAGCAATAAAAATGTTTTTTTTAAAGAAAAAAAACCATGTTTCCTCCTTTCTAAATATGCATGCATGTTTATTTTATATTAATATATACTGAAGATCTAGTTTTTTTGTTAAATCTCTTTTTCTCATCTGGGCTTTAGCCCCAAAATGGCTTCCACTTTGATCTTCAGTCAGATTGGTAGATGCCAAGAACCAGCTCCTAGAGAATTATGGACTAAATGCAGTGTAGCTTCTGGTAAGGTAGCAAATCCAAACACCAAGCACCAGATGTTCATTAAAAACAGCACCAAGTAGTTTAAAAGCCATTTTGAGAAATTAAAGTGCTGCTTTAATGTACTGAGTAGAATGTTAAAATTAGCTTTTTAAAAAAGTTAACAATCTCTTGGTTTTGAATACAAACAATAGCAAGGCATAAGTTATCTATTCGTTCTTTAATCAGAATAGCCATTCCTCAAAAATTAAAGCATTCCTAAGGGACCACATTTAATTTTCCATGACTCTGCACTCATGATTACTAATTCGCTGTTGTCCCTAATTTAACACTGTAGATTGCAGACTCTCGGCAGACAACGCCCTTGAATATATCAACCAAAACACTTTTTAAACCTGACCCTCAGACTGATAAATGTTATCTGTTACTGGAGAAATTCCAGTCCTGTGTAATCCCTTTTTCTATTTTTCTGTTGGGAGACATAATGATTAAATTAAATGATTCTAATACCTTCTGCATCCTGGGCAAGCTCCTTAATGAATTCTCCTAAGGAGTCTGCTCTCCTGTTGGTCCTCTCAGCATCCTGTCCAGTTTGCTCGCCATCTGCTGTCACTTTGGTCGCCTAATGATCCAAATTCAGGAAAAGCATAATTAATTGAGATGATGAAGCTCCAGCTAGATAAGCGCCCACTGGCTACATTTTCTTTCAAATATTACTCCGAGCCAAAGGCAATCGATAAATTATTGATCAGATATACTGGAAATGACACCCTGTGCTCAAGTACACAATTAAACTTTATTACTTCTTCCATTAAATGGAAATCAGAGAGCCGTATTTGGTCTTTTTAAAACCCTTGCTGTATGCAATGACATAAAGGAAGCGATAAAACACAATTATTTTTGAAGTATCTTTAAGGTACAGTTGCCAAAAGTCTTTAATGGGTTCTTCAACCTCCACATGTTGCAGTTTTGTCCATATTTTATTTACTGAAAAAGCGTGGAGTCCAGCAATGATCTCTTGTGGAGACACAGACAGTCTGTCTCAATAAGCTTGATCCTATAGATGCAGTTTAGATCAATACGTTAATTAAAGAAACAAAGAGGGAGAAATGCTTAGCTACCAAGTAGTAAATGCATGTTTTGTAACACTCTAAAGATGCCAGTAAAACGTTAAAGAAGAATAAATGTTAACTTCACCCATGTCATCCCCAGAAAAGATGACTGTTAATCGCAAAACCATACATCATCATCAACAAAGTAAAACAACTTCACAAACAGCCTCACTTCCCAAAGGTTATCCTGGTACATTTTCACCTTCATTCACAATGAAGATGCCACTTGACACAAAGGAATCCATTTAATGTGTTCATAGTTGAGATACACTATATTTAGTCAAATAAAAATGGCATGTGTAATATTCAAAGTTTCTTAAAAGATACTATAGGGTTTAGAGCACCTTGAAATAGGTTACATTTCATAATTCTATGTATATGCATATGCTAATAAATATGCCTTTTTTTTTTTTACTAAAAAGATAGGGATAATCTAACTACAGATAATGAATTAACGAATCACAAACTGTCTTAAAATAACTTGACTAAGGTCCAAATTGGCAGAGTATTAATAGTCTATAATCCTGTACCATAGTACTTGCATTCTAGACATGCCCAGAGATTCTACATTTTTTTATACGTAAGTGGATTTTAAATAGAAATTAAAATAGAACTAAATGCTTGGCCAATACAGAACATGATAAGAGATGTTATAGAAATTATACTGCATTTTGTGATTTCCCAGGGGCAGTGAGAGTTTTAATTCATGACCAGTCTTCAAGGTTTTGCATAAAAGAATATAAAGTCTAGTTATCATCTAATTCCTCAACCTATGTTACCATCACAAGCAGAAGGATGAAAAGATGCATTGGGTGTTTTAAAAGTTTCTCTTTACAGTTTGCAGTAAATATACAAAATTATTTGGAGGGTTCTCATCAATAGGTCGTTACTTTGTACATATACACACCACATGCATAAACTCATACATGTAATTTTTTAAACGTTACTTTTGAATTACTAATGTCAACTGCTTAAGATCTTGGCCTTCTAAACTGTTGTAGATGTTTGTCTAGGCTGGACTTGACTGTACTCTATAATATCACTCCTATTTTCAGATTGCACAGAATATAATAAGGGACTTGATCTACATTTTGGTAATGTTTAAGTATCTTAAGAATTAATGTATCACCAGCACTAGTATCTGTTACCACACAGAAACTGTACATTATAATTTAAACTTAAAATCTGGGGCACGTGGGTGGCTCAGTTGGTTAAGTGTCTGACTCTTGATTTTAGATCAGGTCATGATCTCACTCACAGTTTGTGGGATTGAGCCCACATTAGGCTCTGTACTGACAACATGGAGCCTGCTTGGGATTCTCTCTCTCTCCCTCTGCCCCTCCCCAGTTCATGCACTCTCTCTCTCTCTCTCTCTCTCTCCCTCAAAATAAGTAAACATTAAAAACAAAAACAAAAAATAAACTTAAAATTTATTATCAATATCTTATCTATATTACTAAAAGATCATAACTTACATATTGACACCATTAAGGCTACCAATTCTGGTTAATAGCTGAGAGTATCTAATTTTTTTAAAAGAAATGTATATTGATACACGGTCTCTTTTAAATTCTGGATGATCAAGATAGCATCCCCTGCCTTGATTTCTACTTTCCTATTAATTTATACAATAATGTGTAAGAGTCATCATTTACACACGTGGTACTGATTGATTATATGAGCATTCCAATAGTAAGATGTCATGAATTTGACATGACCTATGGTAAGAAAGAAGTGAAAAAAAATTGGCATTAAGACCCTATGAAATTTAGGGGCACCTGGGTGGCTCAGTCGGTTAAGTGGCCGACTTCGGCTCAGGTCACGATCTCACAGTCCGTGAGTTCGAGCCCCGCGTCGGGCTCTGTGCTGACCGCTCAGAGCCTGGAGCCTGTTTCAGATTCTGTGTCTCCCTCTCTCTCTGACCCTCCCCCGTTCATGCTCTGTCTCTGTCTCAAAAATAAATAAACATTAAAAAAAATAAAAAAAAAGACCCTATGAAATTTAACTCCCCAGCTTCTATTTAGCATGTGAAATATGCCAAATTCTTTCCTTCTTAGGGCCTTCTGGGATCCTGCTGTCTCTGCCTGGAATGAACTTCTCTCTTATCTTTTCAGAGACTGGATCCTTGTCTTGTGTCATTTTTCAGCTTCAGTGGCCCTTCCTGGTGTGGCCATTCCCAGGGCACCTAGCCAGGTTTTCAAATTTTTGCAGAACATTTTCTTCGTAGTACCAAACATTTTAGAATTACTTTAAGCCTTCCCTATTTATGGGTTACCTCCTTGACTAAAAGTCAAGCTGTAAGAGAGCAGGAACTTGGTCTGTTTTGCTCTTCACTTTATATCCAGCTCTTAGAACGATGCCTAACTACTAGCAAATATTGAATGAATGTTCAATAAATGATTAAACAATTACCCAACACGTCTTGCCAACCTTGTTACCATTCTTATTGCCTATTTTTCTATAAACACTTCCAGAAAGAGCTTTTGTTTTATTGTTCCTTAACCTCTCTCGAGTTATCTAAAATAAATCCAGCCTCTAAGAGTCAGTTCCTACCTAACCTTCTTTATGAAGCCATCCCTAACTGTTTTGGCTCATGCTTTCCTTTCTTACATTTCCTTTTCTTTCTTTTTTTTTTTTTTTTTGCTCTTAAAAGTTTTCTTTTAATATGCCATGAGATATCTTGATTATATATTTTCCAAGATACTTTTCCAGCTGCATCTTTCAATTCTTCCAAAAGATTTTACCAGTCTATCCAATGTAATACAAGATGCTGCATTATACTTCTGTCCTCCTCTTTTTGAAAGCAATACAATCCTAATGACATCAATGGTCATACATTCTTATCTAGTTAGGAAAAATATTTACAAACATCAGAAACACAGTTCTGAAACATCTGTATTACTTCTGAACTGAATTGGCATTTCCTGGCTTTAAAGAAAGGCAGCAGTTTTAAGCTTGTGACTTGCTGATGAACACATTTCTGGTGAGGGAAAGGGAAGGGGAGTGAATGTGGCATTTCTCCGTTGGCCTCAAAGTGCTAAATTTTACAAAGGGATACATCCAAAGCAAATATGCAATGGTGATTTTTAAAACTTTTATTGCAACACAACAATGAAGTAAACAGTAGACACCTCCCATTTTGTTTCCTAAAACAAACCAAAAAACCACGTAAACAGAGAGAGAATTCTGCCTATTCTTGTACAGATCTTCACATTCAATGATCAAAAAAAATTTATATGTCAGTAATTATCTACATTTTAAGAAGTTCCTCTTCTCTCATTTTCCCCAACCCCACCAACTATTTAACTTGAAAGAATGGGCTTTCTTACACATTAACTTTATACATATTTGAAGAAGCAACGATAACTATCAATAACTTGACATTTCTGTTTACAGCTGATCCAATTTCTTTCAATTTCACAAAGCCCTTATCAAGGGCTCCCACAAAATAGAGACCGTAGGTTCTAGGTAGCAAAGATTCTTTCAGAAATCAATGTTAAGTCAAAGAAATATAAAGCAGGGCATTACACTAAATTTTTGGATCCAATACACTAAAAAAGGTGACACCCAGAAAAAGTTACCTAGTTTTTTTATAGAAGAAATAATGACCTGTAAAAAATCTGATTTCTGGTTGTGTAATAGTTTACACACTATACGGATTTGTGGCATCTGCTAATTAAAGCAGACATGTACTGTATATATATCTACCCTATATCCCACCCCCAACAATCTCATACCTTACACCAAGTATTGTGGCGATCAGCCCAAGTCCCTTTCAATCTTCATCAAAGTTTTTCTGTAGAAGGAAACTGACCTCCAAGTTCTTATTCTTCTCCCAAGCAAAATATGCTCACATCACAAGTCCTTTGGGAGATCCTAGTACCTGTAATCTTTCTATACCTTCTCATTCCTGAGGTATTACCTGAATGTAGTTCACAGGACCACTTCCACCTTCTGCAATTCCTCCCCGATACCTCCACTCCCTCCTCCTCAACTACCCGCTACTTGAACTGGTTCACCAACCACCTGAATAAAATGCTCCTGGTGTTGGCTAATTTGCTGCGGTAGTTGAGAATTTTCTTGACCTATTGTAGTGGTGCTAAAAACAGGGAAGAAGTTTGTTGAATAATTTGCCTCAGCTGTTGAAACTAAGGCTTATCTGCAAAACTTCAAGGGGATGTCCTCCAGAACGTGTAGGCATTGCTGCAGGTGCAGCCATTGAACACTGAGGAGCCCCAGGACTAGCCACCAAAGGGGGAGCGACCACAGCCTGACTTCCTCTACCTCCGGGATTCCCATAAAAAGGTGTTCCACTGCTCTGTCAAGGTGGTGGAGACTGGCTCTCAGGGCCGCAGTTATTTGCTGGCCTCCACAGCCTATGAACATGACCTCAGTTACCACAGCCCATAGACATGACCTCAGTTATCACGGTCTCACAAGACTGACCCTCACACGTGCACTGGTTGCATTTTCACAGAGGTTTGACCAAGGGGCGCCTGGGTGGCTCAGTCGGTTAAGTGCCCAATTCTATTCCAGCTCAGGTCATGATCTCATGATTGGTGAGTTTGAGCCCCAAGTGGGGCTCTGCGCTGACAGCATGGAGCCTGCTTGAGATTCTCTCTCTACCCCTTCCCCACTCTAGTGCGCTCTCGCTCTCTCTCTCTCTCTCTCAAAATAAAATAAACTTAAAAGAATGTTTGGCCAAGAAGAATCTCCTGATGTACCATCCAGTTGATGTTGGGCTAGTAGCCACTGGTGTTTCTGCCGGCTTTTCTGCAGGTGTTTCTTGTTTCATTGCTGGAAGGTTTCGGGCTCAGAAGATGCTTGTTAATGTTGGCATGAGGAGTTCAGGTGTGGGAGTGGGAGCCAAAGTAGGGTGGGGGTGGGGACCTGAGCCCTAGCCAGTGCTGTGGAGGAGCTAATTGTGGCGAGGTGGCAGGATGTGACTGCTGGGCTGTGGCTGGTGCTGGTGCCGTCACTGCTTTGGGTTTTGCCACCATAACTACCACAAGGTTTTTCCATCAACTTCATTTTCTTTTACAGCAGTATCAACAGGAAGGACCTTGCCTGAATAATTATTCCTATGGGAAAGACTTCGTTCCCCTTTTCCGACTCAATCTCCTCCTCCAGTGCTTCCACAGTCTCCCCTGCATTGACATCAATCCTGCTGCCGGAGGGTCTTCCGGGTGACCCACATGGTGCCACCGGGCAGCTCTGCGCCCAGCCTGCTCTGGGTGCTGGCTACTTGGCGGAACCCTCTTTCTGATTTTCAAACACAACTATCATGATCACCATTCATGACTATTTAGCGAAAAAATTTTGATTTTTTTAAATGTTTATTCATTTTTTGAAAGACAGAGACAGAGTGCAAGCAGGGGTGGGGCAGAGAGAGAAGGAGACACAGAATCTGAAGCAGGCTCCAGGCTCTGAGCTGTCAGCACAGAGCCCCATGCGGGGCTCGAACTCACGAACCACGAGATCATGACCTGAGCCAAGGTTGGACGCTCAACCGACTGAGCCACCCAGGCGCCCCATAGGGTAATTATTTTGCTAGGTGTTTTGCCTTATCTGTCTAAGCTCTTTGGGGCTAAGGCTATGTCTTACCTCTTTTTATTTCTCAGAGTTTCAGGCATTGTAGATATGGGGTGATTAGCTGATATAATAATAATCAAACCAACTACAAATTCCTTGGATGTTCTAAAGCCTGTTGGAGGGGAAAGAATCTCTCTCTCTATGCCTTCCCATTACCACTCAAACTGGCCATATGCCAGGTGCTATGCTTGCCAGCAAATGTGAATGGCTGGCCAGTTTCTGGGTATTTTTCAGAGCCTAATAGGAAGCTTGTGCTCAAGAGCTGCAGCTGAGTGCTGAGGAGGAGAGCCAGGCAGGAGAGCCTCCAGTCCCAACCACACTACATCCTTGTACTGGGCCCACGATCATTAAACAGTGGCCTGCGATCACACACCAAGTACTACGCTGGTGAGGGCAGTGTTGGGGTTGGGAGCAGGGAGAACTCTTTAGGGCCAGCACAGTGCTTACTGAGGAAGAAGACGGCCTTCCCTTGCAGAGTCTGGAAGAGCTGCCTCTCTTGGCTGTGCTCCAGGAGAGGAGGAAATGTGAGGTTCTTGGCCAAAAAAAAAAAAAAAAAAAAAAAAAAAAAAAGGCATTGACTTACAGTATTAGCACTCTAAAAGAGGAGTTACTCAGGCTCAACTGTATCTTGGATTGATATGTGTGTTCAGAAGGGCTTATAATACTCTCTTGTGTCTCATTTACTCTTCCTGCCTCTAAAGATACACAGAGGACATGATCCCTCTTTTTATACTGGTGAAAATGAAGGTATGGAAAGGTTAAGTGGCATATCTGAACTCATACATACAGGGAATTGGGGGCAAAACACAAATTTTCCATCTCACAGCTTTATATTTTGTCTGTATCAAACCCTAACTTATATTTGGCTAACATCCAGGAAGGTTAGGAAAATATATGAAAAAAGTTGAGTATTCTGGGTTGGAGGAGGGGCACTCCTTAAGCTTAGGTAGTACTTTAAATGTATAATCTCTAGGGTTTAGTAGATTAACATATTTAAGAATCCATATCAGAACATCATAGAGACATATTTTTAAAAGTCATGTCTTATTACACAGTAATTAGGCTGAAGAGTCACCCTTGTCAAAACCACCCATGAGAGACTCCATAAAGGAAGCTTATGACAAATGCACTATCAGCTATGGGGAGTGGTGATAGATGGCGGTATCATTGTAAAAGCTAAATTCACAAAAGTTTCATCCAGGACAGGCTATTGATAATGTTACAGATGAATGCTAAATACTACATGATAGGAGCTATCTATATGATTCAGTTTGGTTCTTCTTGTATTTTATTAAATTACCATTCCATTCCCTCGTCATCTTCCCTGATATGCACTGTTATCTTGTCCTTTGAATATTTGACAAATGTCTTCTCATTTATCCTACTATGTTGTACAATCTTCCTTTCATTCTGTCTGTGATTTTCTCATTTTTACATCCTCTTACCTCAGTTCTACAATCTTTCCAGTGTTCTTTTCTAAATGATGCCTTAAGCAATACCTTGTGTTTCTCTCTTACTTTTGGTTACCTTTTTTTACATTCAAGTTCACTAAACTGGGTATTTTTTTCCCTTCTATTTTTCTTCTTCTTTTTTTCCTTTTTCTTTTTTTTTAAAAGAGTATTTATATGAAGCAGCATGCATTACCATTAGGCACGCATTAATTTACTTCTGAACAACGTACCTGTTACTTTCTCGCCTTAGCTCAAGCAGTTTTCACTGTGCCTCTTGAAATCTGCACATAATTTTCTTGGTTGGATATTACTAGTGTCTTTCATTTTCTGCCTTCTTTATGTTAAAGCTAGAATCTAATGGGGCAAATCTGACTAGCGAAAAAACAACATTGCTTAGATGCCATCCACTTTTGCATATGCAGACTTATATGGCTTCCTGCTAAAATTAAATTTCAGATCTAATCATTTATATGCTATTCTCAAGGGTCATTTTCAAAAACTACCGGTTTTGTATGTCTAAGTGTTGGTGAAGTACTCCTCAGGCAAGCTATTACACAACACAAGAGGAAACAGGGAAAAGCCAAATGACCCTGTGGAATGGTAATAAGTGAGTTCTATGTAATTTCTCCCTAAATATTTCAGGTGTCAATTTTGAAAGTTCCAAACCAAACAAGTGTCATGTGTTATATACTTTCTCTCTCTTTTAAAATATAATAGCAGAAATTAAAAAAAAACACTGTTGTCAACTTAAACCTTTTAAAAATATAAACAAGGTAAACATACAAAATTGTTGGCACTTAAAAAATTTAAAAACTAGTTTCATTATTTTAGAAACAATTTTTCTTTAAATTTGATTTAAAAATAGGCAGTAAAAGACAATGCAAATAAAGCTAAGTTTTGATATTTTATATAATTCAGTCTATTAGATAGCATTCTCCCCTTGTAGATAAACATTTAGGAGATGTTTTTCAAAGGAAGTAAAATATCCAAATCAATATAAATATACATATATGCCTGATTTTAGTGTGTTTTACACATATTAAAAATCAATGCTTATTTTGAGTTTTTATACCTGTCAGCCAGTTGTTCAAGTGCTATTATTTAAATTATTCACAATTAACTAAATATTACTGAACTATGTGCATGATATTGGTGATAGCATGGTGAGAAAAAATATTTAGAAGACATACTTCCTACCTTTTTGGAACTCATAGTCTGGAGGAGTAGAAAAGTATTTGCTGAGTGATCATGAAAATAAATTTATATAATTACAAACTGAAGAAAAAACACAGTAGTATAAGCCAGTTATAGGAAGAGTCTCACCACACCTTAAATGTAACTCATAAGGCAGGGTTCCATGAGCTGAGGTTTGAAGGGTTCATTGGAATTAACAGAAGTTAACAACATATAGGAGAAGGTGACTTACTTCAAAGGCTAAAGAAAACATATATGGAAAGGTTCTATGGTGGTGGGATGAGGTAACTGAAGGGCAGTATGGCTGGAGTGCAGACGTCCAGAAGCACAAGTAGTGGGAGATGCAGCCAAAGATAGGATTTGGGGCTTTAACCAAAGAGCAATGAGAAGTTGGGAGGATGAGTTTAAGCACTAGGGTGATATAGTCAAATTTGGAATAGCAAAAGTGCATTCTGGCTACACTGTAGAGAATAGAGTGGAAGGAAAACAGGAGTAAAAGCAAAAGGAATAGGTAGAAAGCCAATATGTTAATTCCAAACTAAAGGTTACAGAGATCGAATGAGAGCTGGTTAGCGGAGATGAAATCCATATGAGAAGGGGAACCTCCTGCATTTGGTAATGAGTTGAATAAGTGGGGGTACAGTGAGGAAGAAAAAGGACCAAGAAAAATTCCTAGCTTTCTGGCTTATATGTTCAGTGCATCAGATAACCAGACTGTGAGCTGGGGGAGAGATGAGGCTGGGGAGTTAAGCAAGAATCACATCACATCACAACGGGAGAGCATTATATGTCATATTGAACAAAATGGAGAGCTGTTGTAGAATTTGAAGGAAAGTGACATGATCAGATCCGTGATTCAGAGAGTTTACTCTCATATGAATAATAATTGTAGTCAAATATGGCTTAGAGAGAGAGAGGTCATACAAGGAAACTGAATTGGATTGGGTTGAAAATGGTTTATATACACAATGGAATACTACGTGGCAATGAGAAAGAATGAAATATGGCCTTTTGTAGCAATGTGGATGGAACTGGAAAGTGTTATGCTAAGTGAAATAAGTCATACAGAGAAAGACAGATACCATATGTTTTCACTCTTATGTGGATCCTGAGAAACTTAACAGAAGACCATGGGGGAGAGGAAGGGAAAAAAAAAAGGCTAGAGAGGGAGGGAGCCAAAACATAAGAGACTCTTAAAAACTGAGAACAAACTGAGGGTTGATGGGGGGTGGGAGGGGAGGGTGGGTGATGGGGATTGAGGAGGGCACCTGGTGGGATGAGCACTGGGTGTTGTATGGAAACCAACTTGACAATAAATTTCATATTAAAAAAAGAAAATGAAGACAGAGTAAAACGTAACTCATTCATTTTGTGGGGGACTGCCTAATATTGGAGGATAAATCACTGAGATGCTCTAAACAGGAGGAAGTATGTGTTTTAAGAGGAAGATGGTAAGTTTAAGTTGAAATTTCCTGTTGGCAGTTAGGTTTCTAGGACTGAAGCAGGAAAATAAAGTCTGTCTTGAAAATATAAATTTCTTTTTTTTTTTTTTTGAGAGAAAAAACACCCATGAGTGCGGGGGAGTGGGAAAGAGGAGAAGGAGGGAGAGAGAGAATCCACACAGAATGCGGAGTCTGATGTGGGGCCTGATTCCATGGCCCTGGAATCATGACCTGAGCCAAAATCAACAGTTGGATGCACAACTGACTGAGCTACCCAGGTGCCCCAAAATATCAATTTTTGAATCATCAGCGTACGCATGGCAATTAAAGGCCAAAGAAAGAATTTACACATGAGAAGAGATGTAGATTGATGACCGGACCCCAAGGAAACCAACTTTTAAGGGATGGACAGAGTAAGAGACAGAATAAAAGAACAGAGAATTAAAAGAAAAATAGAGGAGGATATGTCAAGAAGGAAGGAAAGGTGAAGAGTGGCAATTGCTACAGGAGGTTCAAGTAAATTAAAGTTTTCATTGAATTCAGTGACCAATTTGTCATTGGTTATCTTGTAGAAATAGTTCAGTAGCAGGCAGAGAGAGGAAATCTAATTTTCAGTGGAGTGAGAAGTTAGTGAAGACTTGTTCCCAAGTTTTCAAAAAACTTTGGCTGTGAAACAGAAGAGGGAGCTAAGAGCAGCTGCTATAGAGGTATTTGGAGTTGTTATCAAAAAACATCTCAGTATTCCACACACATTGTAGGGCAGTTCAAATATGATTCCTGTGCTCAAGGAACTTATATTCCAAGAGGGAAATCACATGGCAATAAGTCAAAATACACTGCAAGAGATAGAGGATTATGTAATATTTTGCCTATGTAGTATTTGCACACTCACAAAATTATATAAAATACATGATAAGTGTTAGTTTGGGGAAGAATATGATTCTCTTTACCAAGGTCATTATAAAACTAGATTGCTCCATGAAAAAATGAGCACAACACATATAAGCACTTGAAGGAGAGAGGGCAACACACACACCAGCTATGTAGGATGAGACTCACCAAATGCTTTAAGAAATCTAAAGAATATGTTAGTCCTAAAGTGCCTGGTTGGCCACCAAAGCAGAAGAAAAGAAGCATCAAAAACATCGGCTATACAAGTGAAAGAACTTTCCAGAGGAAAGGGAACTGGAACTATCAGGTGATTATAAGCCCACAGTAGTTTTCAATCTTGGCTGACATCAGAATCATCCAAAGAGTTCTTGAAAATCCCAGTGCACTTACTGCACCTCAGGCCAATTATATCACAGCCCCTTTGGGGGTGAGACTCAGCCCAAGGTAACTCCATTGTGGGCCCCTGGTTTAAGGCACTGTCTCCTTTAATGTAAGCAATGGAAATCATGGCTACTGCACTTCTCAGATTCTGGTCCCAAACGCTGGCTGGGTGATAAGGCTGTAAGATGAAGGTACTGGTGGTCTTAGGCTGATACTATTGGATATTTCCAATATCCAGTATCGTATCTTATAGAAATGATGCCATGTGTATCAATTCACCTTCGGATTATTAAGCAGCTTGACCATGGGGAATGAACTGATCATGAAGACTTGAGTATCTAAGGTCTCCATGAGAGTTATGTTTCTAATTATAAATGTGATAGAGATAAGATTAATTCATAAATGAGGATTTCCATTTTTCTCCTCATCCTCACATTATCAAGGAGATCTTTGCTATCAGCAGTCTTATTTCTAGGCTTTTTGTGTCATAAAATCTAAAGAATTCACAGATAAAAATGGTCTTGCAGTGTGGTAAGAGGAAAAGGAATAACTTTACAGTAGACGAATCTGGCAAACATTACCTCAGCCATGTGATCAAGATCACCATCAGTATAATAAGACATATTGATTGCATATGTTCTTAATTTGATGTGATACGAATGCTACTTTACCTCTTTGGTCTTTCCCACAAAAACCCATAACTCCATATTTTGATCACAAAAACATGAGGCAAAATCCAACTGAGGGACACCCCACAAATTAGATGTACTTGTCAAAACTATCAAAATCATCAAAAACAAGGAAAGCCTAAATCTCAGTGTATAGTCTAAGAAGACATGACTAAATGTAATGCAGTATCTTGGATGGGATTTTGGAATAATATAAAGACAGTAAGTGAAAACTGAAGAAATCTGAGTAAAGTACAGTTTTTGGTTAATAATAATGGCTCAATACTAGTTCAATAGTTGTGATAGACATACCATACGAAGAAAGTAACAGTAGGGGAAACCAGGTATGGGTCCTGGAGGAAATCTCTGTCTTATCTTTGTAACTTTTCTATAAATCTAAAGCTATTCTAAAATAATAAGTTTATTTAAGAATGGTATTGGAAGTAACTGAAATTGGACCATAGACCTAATTGTAAAATACAAAATTATAAAGCACCTAGACAATATCATAGGAGAAAATACAGGTGAACTTGAATATGGTGACAACATTTTAGATACAACACCAAAGGTATAATCCATGAAAGAAATAATTGATAAGTTAGACTTCATTAAAATTAAAAACTTCTGTACTGTGAAAGATGCTGTCAAGAGAATGAGAAGGCAAAGCACAGACTGGGGGGAAATATTTGCAAAAGACATATCTGTAAAAGGGCTATGATCCAAAATATACAAAGACCTCTTAAAGCTCAATAATAAGAAAACAACACAACTAAAAAAAAATGAGAAAAGACTTAGTCCATCTGGGTTGTCATAACAAAATACGATGCACTAGGTGGCTTATAAACAACCAAAGTTTATTTCTCATTGTTCTAGAGATTGGGAAGTACAAGATCAAGTCCCCAGCAGATTCGGTGTCTGGTGAGGACTCACTTCCTGGTGTCATTTTTCACTGTGTCTTCATATGGCAAGGAGGGGGGAAAGGATCTCTCTTTTATAGGAGTTCCTTTAGTAAGAGCACTGATTCCATTCATGAGGGCTCCACATTCATGAACTAATCACTTCTCAAAGGCTTCGCCTCCTATTATCATCATCCTGGCAGTTAGAACGTCAACATAGGAATTTTGGAAGTGACGAAACACTCAGACCATAGTGAAGATCTGAACAGACATCTCACCAAAGATGATGAACATACAGATAGCAAATAAACATATGAAAAAAATGCTTGGCATCATATATCATTAGGGAACTATAAATTAAAACAAGGAGATACAGCTCTATACCTATTAGAATGGCCAAAATTCAAAACACTGCCACCACCAAATTCTGGGGAGGATGTGGAACAATTGGAACTCTTCTTCATTGCTGGTGAGATGCAAAATGGTGCCGCCAATTTGGAGCATAGTTTGGTGATTTCTTACAAAATGAAACACTCTTTACTACATGATCCACCAATTCAGCTCCTTGGTATTTACAAAAATGTATGGAAAACTTATGTATGCAAATGTATATAGTAGCTTTATTCGTATTGCCAAAACTTGGAAGCAACCCAGATGTCCTTTAGTAGCTGAATGGCTAAATAAACTGTGGTATAATCAGACAATGGAAAATATTATTCAGCGCTAAAAAAGAAATGAGCAATCAAGCCATGAAAAGAGATGGAGGAAACTTAAATGGATCCTACTAAGTGCAAGAAGCCAGTGTGAAAAGGCTACATACTGTATGATTCCAACTATACGATACTCTGCAAAAGATGAAACTATAGAGACAGTAAAAAGATCAGTTTTGCAGTGGTTTGAGAGGAGGGGTTGTGAGTAGTTGGAGCACAGAGTGTTTTTAGGGCAGTGAAACTATTCTGTATGATCCTATAATGGTGGAGACAGGTCATTAAACATTTGTCAAAACCCATAGAATGTATACCATGCGGGAACCCAAAAGTCAACTATGAACTTTTAGTGATAATGATGTGTCAGTGTAGCTTCATTTATTGTAACAAATGTACCCCTCTGGGAGTGGGGGGTGTTAATAATGGGGGAGGATATGTATGTGTAGGATTGGGGGTATATGGTAATACTCTGTACTTTCAATCAACTTTGATTTTATTTTACGTTTATTTATTTTGAGAGAGAGAGAGAAAGAGCATGATCGGGGAGGGGCAGAGAGAGAGAAGAGGACACAGGATCTAGAATGGGCTCAGCAGAGAGCCTGATGTGGGGCTCGAACTCACAAATGGTAAGATCATGACCTGAGCCGAAGTCAGAGGCTTAAGTGACTGAGCCACCCAGGTGCCCCTCAGCTTTGCTTTTAACTTTAAACTTTTCTAACATATGAAGTCTATTTTTAAAATTTTATTCACTATTGGAGAGTCTGCTGAAGAGATGAAATGATGTAGGCTAACACATAATAAAGGTATGACTTTCCTAGTAAAATATTTATGTTTCCAGGCTTAGATCATTAGGCTGTAATCAGATCATTGAGATAATTGTGTCAGGCTTGTTTATACCTCTATCCCCAATGTCTGTCATTCTGACAGAGTACCTAGAACATGGTAGATGCCCAATAAGTATTGATAAAATGAATGAATAAATGAAGTGTCCCCTGTTCCATGGAATATTCCCTAATTAACATAACAAGATTAACTTATTTCATTTGCATGTGTTTCTCAGGTGCATTTCTTGTTCCTCTTTTTATTTAATGTTTTATTATATATTTGCATGCAGTTGTCCCATATTACTCTCCATACATTTAAATACACATGTATACACACACATATACACACATGCACACACACACAAACTAGGTTCAAGTTCATTGAAGACAAAGACAGCTTCATTTGTATCTTTCGTCTGTAAACACCCAGCTTGGGCGAACATTCAGACGTGCTTGTTGAATTGAGTTTACTTTGCTGTGATTGGTTTAAAATTTCTTATTTATTTGTATTTACATAACAAATACAAAAGTATTAACTATTAAATTAATAGGAGATAAGTGTACATTAATCTAATTAATACTAACTACATCTGGCAAGAAACCCTATTCTGTATCTTGCTGGTACAAGATTCTGAAAAAGTGTTTAATATGCTATTTGTGATATCAAGGCCATTGTTTAGCGTTCTGTGCTCAGAAGCTGATTTGATTTCCCTACAGAAATTTTCCTAAACCCTGCAGCATGCTTGTGTGGTGGAAACCGTACCAGGCCAATGGGAATCTGGAGCCTAGGTTCCACTTAGGTTCCTGAGTCTAGTGAATTATGTAGCCATCGGTAATTCATTTCACTGTCACAACGTGAGGTATCTGTTCTTAAACAAATAAAGAAGAAATGAACTAGATAATATGTAAGAGCTTCTAGCTCCAATATTCTTTGCCATTTAAAGCTCTTAGATAATCCGACTGGATGCCTAAATTACAGGTCAGTTTTCTGTTCATGCAGTTTTCTGGCCACAAGATGGCGAAATTTTGTTGTTTTCTTTATTCTCTAACAGCAAAAAAGAAATTTTACCCTTTTGCAGTTTTGAAAGTTGAAAACACCCAATTCCTTAAAAAGTCTGATAAATGTAACACGGACTTTACATTCTAACTTTTAAAAGGGTCTTAAATGCTTTGGATTTTCACAATAAAGATTTCCTCTTTTGTGTAGGAATACTGATTTAGACTATTTCTATACAAATGCAAATATCCCGTGATGAGATCAAAGCGTCTGTAAGTATTTTCATTTGTTTTTCTTTTCCCTTACATAGTCAAAGACAGTGCTGTTGGAATTCAGAATTGATAAAGACTTTACATGCGACTGGGTTGAGTTTTCAAAATACGCTGTCACTCTGGTATTTTTAGCCTTTGTCCTTGACACTGTCCAAGTTTCACAAACTTCTTTGACGCTAAGTTTTTCTTTGAGGAAGCAGTGGCAGATCAAAATACATTTACTTCATGCACCAAATTGGGAATTAGAGACAAGATTTGCATTTCAGAAATGTGATGTAATTTTCATTAACATAGAGGGTCTATCTGCTTTAAGAAGATTCGTGGTCTTCCCAACTTACCCTGGTCAGAAGCTCATTCATTTCCATCACGAGTGTGTTCAGATTGCCCTCTGCCAATTGAATGAGCCTCTCTGGGGCTCGCTGAGGTGAGAGCAAATGCTGAAAAACATTTCCATAAACATTTTAGTAAATGGTTTTGCAGTGATCATGGGGTTGAACATTTAACAGAACAGTTTCCCTTTATATCCGAGGTATTTAGCCTTCTCACCTTCAAAGAAAAGATAAAGAAACCATTTCAATTGGGCACATATCTACAAAGTGCTATGCAGAAGAATATCCTGGCAAGTAATACAAATTGCAGTCATGTATTGAGATATTACTCTGTGCTAGGCTTTTTTGTTTTTGTTTTTTTTCACGTAATTCCTACAACAGTTGTATGAGGTAAATGTTATTTTGTCTTGTGTCTGAGCAAACCATGGCTCCAAGAAAGTTAAAACTTACACAAGACCACATGGCCAGTAAGGGGGACAGTCAAGATGAACCATGCATGATTGTTTCAGGCTCCCACTTCAACCAAACAGAGATACTGTTTACAAGAAAGAAAGAGAACGGGAGCCTTTGACAGAGGGACCTGGCCGGGCACTAACTAACTGGTCTGGCCTCAATGTTGGAGGAGCTGGTCTGCCACTCATAGCAATGCTGTTTTCTTCTCCTGTTGAACGTAATCAATCTCACAGAACACTAACATTAGACAGGGTCACTCTCTGACAGTGATGAATGAAAGAAAACACGAGAACCTTCCCTAATCGTGTCTACACACAGACAAATCCATGGTCTCTGTGCAGACCACAAAAATACCAAAAATTCATTTGCTGTCAAATCTGAGTGACCACTGCCTCTTAAGAAAACATAGCGTTAGCCTCCCTTGTTCTTCTCTCCTTCTAGATAAGATTCATTAGAAGAATCAATGACCCCCAATTCCTAACCCAGCCCAAATCCCTGCTTCTTGAAACCTGCCCCCGAACACCGAGCACAAACCCAAATACTCTAAGTCATTTCTACTACCCTCTTATTGAGACATGCCCCAATTCCCCAAGGTGTTCGGTGTCCCTAGTTGCAATGAGTCAATAAAGGCTCTGTTCTCTGTGGTCTCTGGCTGCAACCAGAGCAGTGACACAGGAAAGGGACTGAACAAAGAGGTAAAATATTACCATCTAAAAATACCGAAGTAGGATACCAAGCATCTGGGTATTAAATAAATTGTAGAAGAAGAACAAAAACACAGAATCAAGAAAGGCTGGGCTTTAAGGAAAATCAAGCTTGTGTTGACCAGCACTCAGTCAGCCCTCGGGAAGTACTGTGTCGCCTGGCTTAGGTGACAGCCACAGATTGGAACCTCTTCCCATAGGGCCTTTACTCCTCTATCTGGTGCTTATGTATTATTTTAAAAATTGCTTATGTCCTACATTTTTTCCTTATGTCTATGTACCTACGATAAAGTTTAATTTATAAATTAGGCACAGTAAGAAATTTACAACAATAATAAAATAGAACAGTTATAAAGACATACTGTAATTAAAGATATGTGAATGTAGTCTCTCTCTCTCTCTCTCTTTCTCAAAATATCTTGCTGGACTGTACTCACCCTTCTTGTGATGATGTGAGATGATAAAATGCCTACATAATGAGATGAAGTGAGGTGAATGACACAGGCACTGTCATGGAGCATTAGGCTACTTACTGACCTGGTGAGAAGTCAGAAGGAGTCTCATCTGCTTGTGAACCATGGTTGACTGTGGGTAACTGAAACCATGGATAAGGGGGAATAAGGAAAATAAATGACCGGCATCTTCCTTATAAAACTCTTTACATTCCTGAATGCCAGGCCTACAAGGTAAACTCAGATTCCGCTGACTAGCTTTCAAGGTTGTCCTTCATATCACCCTGCTCCACTCCAGTTTCTAGCTTTATGTTTTACTAGCATGCTGCCTTCTGATATCGAACAGACAGGCCTTGTGAATTCCCAGCTCCGCCTCTGCTCACCTGGTCTTTTAGCCTCCATGACAAGAGCATGTATGAGCCCAGGGCCAGGAGGGCCACATCACTGGCAGGCTGGGCCCTTCCAGGGAAGTCATTTTCTCTCTCTGAGCTTTACAAAGGTGGTTTCATCCTCACCAGCCTTAAAATTACAGTGGCCTCTATTCAAATCCTGGCTCTGCGTTTAGTAGCTATGTGATCTTGTGTCTCTAACTTTTCTGTGCTTTAGTTTCCCTACCTGAAAACAAACAAACAAACAAACAAACCAAAACCAAAACATAAAAGATACCGTATTTCTTTCCTACTTCTTGGAGTTTCTGTAAGATTTATGTGTGATAATTCACGTAAGACTTTAGTCACTTAATTGCTTAGCACAGAGATAATCATCAGTAAGTGTTAGTTAGTCTCACTGTCATCACTATTGGTTTCTTCTTCTGGAAAAGAGGAATAATAATGCTTACCTTAAAGGCCATGATCCAGATTATAGAATATATTCCCCTAGAAGAATATCTGCCAGTGCCTAGTGAATAAATCTTAGGTTTTTCCTCCAGTCCTTGCCAATATTTCTCTGCCTATTAAAACTGTGTCTATCCTTCAAGTTCCAACACAAATGATGCTCTCATTAATAATGCATTCCCTGGTTATTCTGAATATTACCCATTTCTCCAATCTTTGTAATCTATTGTAAATCAAATTTTTATAAAGCACATGGTGATTGTGCTGGTTGTTTAATTATTGTTTTAAGTACATAGACTGTAAGCTTCCTGAGGGTAGTGACCACAGGATAGGAGTCATGAAACCCCCAGGGGACCAGGAACAATACTGAAATCATCCAGAATTTCTCAAAAACAAAACAAAACAAAACGAAACAAAACAAAAAACACCTGACCATTGACTGATAGTATATAAAGTAGTTACTTTTCATTTTGTCATTAGATGAAACCCTAATTTCCTTAACGTTTCCTCCTATCCCACCAACTACCACAAGGTTCCACAAGGTTTTAGCTTAGTGTTACTCAAATTAGTTCTTGTTGAAGTATTTTCAAAGGTCTGCTAGCTCTCCAGTTCCAAATTTTAATCTTGTGCTTTCACTTTGACAGGAAACTTAAATGTTAATGTAAGCATTTCTGGAACTCAGGCTGGGCACCTGAGAGACGGATAGGACCACATGAACTCAAAACCTATCTTTGCATGCATGTTTGATCATATGGCAGATCGAGCGCATAAATCACTGAACTTGTCAAGTGATGCCAAATGTCATTTTAGGGCCCCTTGCAAGGGGCTCTGTAGTTCATATTGTGGAATAGTACAAGCTACATGCAACATACTGATCAAAGAACCTGTGTGGAAGTAGTCAGGATTCTTGTTGCAATTTGCTTTCAGCAAAAATCATCTGCTATTTTATATTAATGTTTTTAATTTTAATTTTACTGTTTTTTTTTAGGCTTTTGTAAGGATTAATGTGTTTTGATTTTATAGAGCTCTGAGTATAGGGAATTCATACCTGATTTTATGTTTGTACATATTTAAATAACATAATAAAGCTGATTTAGGCCAAGCACTAGGGGTACGTAAGCCTCTTTCCCTTTATAGCAATCTGTATATTACAGTGCTCAAATCTGAAAAGTACTGCCTTAGAAAGTCTCTGAATTTCCTCACTGGCTGCTTTCCTTGATTTGTGGCGATGGGAAGAAAAATTTCTCAATGATGGCCCCTTGGGAAGCTTCTGTCATATTTTGCCTGGCTCTTGCTGTCACTGCTCCAACCTACCTTTAGTTCTTGAGTCCTATTTTCAAGGCCATACAGCATCGTATATGGGGCAGGCAGCGGGCCAGTGAGGTTGACGCTCATGGCCATCTGCTCCAGGCGAGCCAAGTCACCGAGAAGAAGGCCCGTGCATTCATCTCCACAAACTGTGAGAGGGAAACAACACAGAATATTTACTTCTGTTAAGTATCCCAGGCAGATGTTCAGAGATTTCAGCTATGAAATATTTTATGGCCCAAGTATAATTCTGCTAGAGATGCTGCTGCTCATCTTAGATAATTAACGCTTTCAGATGGATGACAGTTGAAAAAAAAAAAAAAAAAACAACGAAAAGAACAACAGAAGAGCAGACATGCCTGTTGCCCAGAAAGCTGAAATATGGACAGCGACATAAGCTGAGGAACCAAAGAGGAGGAGCAAACGGATTTTGAGGGAAACAAGCATATTGCAGAAGTACGAGAGGTAAGGCGTGCAACACAACATTATAAATGTTCCAGAATTTCCGCATAAGCAATCTAGAGGACATCTGGAACTAGGGAATAAAACATGCTCCAGTGTCTAAAAATGCATGTGGAGTATCTGTAGCAACTGGGTCTCTACACACTTTGAGTACCGGGTACACCGCATATCCCCAAACTGTACAACGTTTCAGCTTGACAGCTACTGAAAAGAATTATTTTAAAGAAAAAAGAAAAGGGAGAGAACTTTGCTTTTTATAATTTGTGGCCTTTTGCTCGTGATAATGTATTGATTTATTTACTTACTTACCTACGTACTTGCCAACTTCTCCTCTTTAGTCTTTCAGCCCATGAGCACCCATCATTCCACGCGCTCTCACAAATTCCTGCTTTGCTAATTAACCCCATCCAGTCTTGTGGCTAAATTATTGAGAAGGGCCAGGAAAATGTTATTCCTTAAGCAGCCCAAAGTGTTAATGTTCTATGTATAATATTTCCAGCAGTTAGAAAGAGGACTATTCAAATTTGGTGTAGTCGATGGGGGGCTGGTGGTAGAGTCATTAGAGAGAGAAAAAAAAAGGATTGCCTTTTCATTATTAGATTTGTTTCATAAGCAGTAGGATTTCTACAATGAAAAGACATGAATTCTTTTGTAGGATTTTAAATATATCCGTAGTCAGTTCGAACTTCTCAGTTCAATTTTTTTTTTTTCTCTACCCTTTGCATCAGAGCAGTGAGATGCAGCTTCTCCATGCCAAGGAGCATGTCCTACCGTGTTGATGATACGCATTTATGGATATGGTTATAATATCCAGCATATATGCAACAGACGAGGTATCAAAACTATGCATATTAGAAGAGAGGTAAATACATAACGTGGAAGATACCAAGCCTGGAGCAGGTTTGGACCATGCCCCAAATTGGCAAGAATTCAATTAGGTCTCTTCACAGCACTCCCCTGAGCTGCCTAATGGAGAGAAAACTATTAACTGAAGCTTGTAACTAAAGAGAAGTAGTACAGAGGGTGATTTTTTGATAGGACAGCAGTTAGAGGTGAGTTACAATATCCCCTCACAGGGATTAAACTGCCCCAGCAGGGCTTTTAATAAATCAGCTCCTTACAGGTGATACCTGCAACTGTACAGCTGCACCTGCAGGAGCTCCTCCAGCGGAGTGAACAACGAGCCTTTGGACGCAGGAGCCGAAGTGGGGACTAGAGCTGTGTTCTCTTCCTCTTCTGCTAACCAGAATGAAAGGGAACTTGCTCTGCATGGAAACTCAGTGTAAAGAACACAGCATCGCACCTTCCCGCTCCCAGTTCAATGCGAGTCCTGGAGAAGCTTTAACACTCTTGTCTACAGGAAACACTCACAGAAAACACAACCTGCAACATAATTAGATGCCGAACTGGCTATGCCTAAACATCAAGACACAGTCTGGTTCTCAAATGTTAGTGGGTCTCAAAATCATCTGAAGAATGTTCTGGCTTCTGATTCTCTGACCGAGAATGTGCTTTCCTAACAAGCTCTCAGGTAAATACTGATACTTCTGGTCTAGTGGTAACCAGACTGGCAGCAGTGACGTCACCTGGGAGTTTATTGGACATGCACAATCTTGGGCCACTCTAGATCCAGTGGATCAGAATCTGCATTTTAGAAAGATTCCCATGTGATCTATACATGTTAGTGTTTGAAAAGCAGTGCTGCTGGCTGGTTGGTCTCCATTTTGGCTGCACATTAGAGCCATATGGGGATTTATAAAATGCAGATATCCACGTTCTTCCCACCTCCAACGTCAGAGCATCTGATTTCTTAGGTCTGGGGTAAGGCCTAGGAATCAGGATTTTTAAGAGATTACAGATGATCCTATCATGCAGCCAGGGTTAGAACCACTGTTTGAGATGATAAGCTTCAGGGATGCTTAGTCTAAAGAAGCAAGATATCATTTTGCGTGTTGTCTCCTCTGCCTAGGACACTTCTCCCTCCATCTTCCCCTATGTGGCTCCTGGATGTTCAGGTCAAGTGCTCAAGGGTTACTTCCTCAGACGGGAAGGCCATGGTGACTCTGAAATTACCGTCTCCCCCAATCACCCTGGCATTCCCTTTGTCTTGGTATCTTACTAATTTTGTGTATGACTATCTTATTACTTTATGGCTTCTTCCACACCAGAGAAGGGACCTCAATCACCTTTGGTCACAGTGTTTAGGAATGGTGCCTTGCACATAGCAGACATAGTGAAATATATTTGCTTACTACTATCTTTGTAAAGAAGAGCAAAAAGTATTTTGGAGAAGATCAAAGTGTTAGAAGAGGAGAGGGAAATGGAGGGAAGGAGGGAGAGAGGAAGAAACAGAGTGGTCAAACAGGAATTGTCGAAATGGAAGAAAATGATAATGAGATGGGAATGAGAGAGCCACACAGATAGGTGAGGAACAGGAGAACACAATAAAAACAATGGTAAAAGAAAACTGTCTTGTGATTAGAGAGGCAGAGACCACGAATGTCGGGAGATGGCTGTTACTATGCCCGCATAAAATAATTCAGGTTCTTTTTCTTTTGAGGTAATTCAATTTTGACCCAGGGAAGAGTTATTGGGCTGGAGGAAGGGCAAGAAAAAAAGATACAAAATCTTATCAAGAAAGGAACAACACAGACGGGTTACAGACCAGATAAAGGCAATGCTCGATTCTGGAGTGGATTAAAAATGGTCACCACTTCTTTCCTGTTCTCCCAGTATGAGGTAGGGTCTATTTCTCTCCCCTTGAATCTGGGTTGAATTTATGACACACTCTGACCCACAGAGGGTGTCAGAGGAATACCGTGGGACTCTTGAGCCACAGCTTCAAGGGGTTCAGCATTTTCTGCTTTTACATTCTTGGAACCCCGCAGCCTTATGAATAATCCCAGATGAGCCTTCTTGAGGAAGAGAGGCAGCTGTGAGCAAGAGAAAGGCAGGCCCCACCATTCCAGCTGTGGCCCCATTGTGTGAATAAGGCCCCCCTGGCATGACAACAAAAGAACTGTCCACTGGAGCTCAGCCCAAATTGCCAATCTACAGAAACCCGAGGATATATACAGTTGTTGTTTTAAGCTATTGGATTTTGGAGTGGCAGCGATACACAACTGGTACTCTGCCCCAAGTTTTGTCAAGTGTGATTTAGAGTTCAAATTCAGATCAGGGACATACGAGTTGAAATTCACAGGCTAAAAACAAATATTAGTAAAGATGATTAATTTCATTAAAAGTTAGGAAGGTAACAGAGGTTCCTTTCCCATTGAGGCCAAGTTCTTCATTGTAAGAAAGTTCCATGCAACTTCTAGTGAAGATGGATTTTGGGCAGATGTTCCCAGGATGTAAGCAAGCAATATGCTCTTTTTCACTTTCACGATCTTGAAAGATACTTCACAAGAGGATGTCTCGCCATGCTTTTTAGGGCAGTGTGTTCTTCAGGAATCCTTTGCTAACCCTTTCTCTAATGTATTTATAATTGATAACCTACCTATTTCCCAGAAGAAATTGAGTCAATTCACTGATAATAGTGTGGCTAGAGGCTCCTCACTGATGGCTCCAGAAATTTCCAGGGAAGAGTTTTCTCAGTGTTTACTTCATACAAGAATAAATCAAGCACTGGAATGCAGAACTAGATCTGATTTACTGTAATACACTACGGAGTAAATTGGTGAGCTAGAATGCCAAGAGGCATGATAAATACTGATTTTTCTCTCATTTATTCTACCCCCTGCCCATCTGTTTTGGTTCCTCATCTTCAGTTGTTGAAATGAAAATGTATTTAATTGCTCTTCCAAGGATTCATACATTCCATTTTATGTCTCTGTGTCCAAAGGTCTATTATTATCTCATGTGTTATGGTCTCTGCATTTGCTTTTTGGGGAACAAAGTATGAGCACATTTCCATAAGTGAGAGGGAAGTTTTATAGTATGCTCCAAGTAATATAGTAACATCTGTCCAAATGGGTCAGAAAGACTTATGGATATGACAGCCATGGGGATTTTTTCAAAGCTTCTATATAAGTCTAGTTCATGCAGTTATAAGATAAACACATACGGAAATGTGCCTTTTACATAATGGTTGGCTATTTTATTTTGACACAAAATATTTTACTTATACCACAAGTTACTTTTATTTGCCCTCAAAAAGTCTGAAATGTCTGGCAACAAACACTAAAAGTGGGATGCAAATTAAAACCATATTTAATTCACTATGAGAGCGAAGCTTTGAAGAGTGTATAGAGACATGGAATACTCACGTTATGTAAACAATTGTTCTTTGATAAGGGTGCAGTAACAACTCAGTGTAAATTAAACACCTATCTTATAATCAGGACCCCAAAAGAACCTCTTCAAACCATTCTATTCAGTAAGAGATAAGGTTATAATGTGAGATCCTGCCTAAACTGCATGGAAGCAAAAGCAAATATTTCAAGACTATGATTATATTTTGCATGACTAAATGTTTCTGAGGCTTTGCCTATAAAAGTGTCAGGATAAATTTGTGTCTAATATTAACAAATGCGGTACTAAATTCAGATCGTTATAGCTGGGCACATGTAAGGGACAAATCATACAGCTGATATTACAGATCGTTCTGCTAGCAATTAGTACAAAATACTGCATTTCTACCAGAGTCCCCCATGCATAATAACTACTGGCTTACTGTCACAAAAAATTCACACACTACATCCACACCAAAGAAGCTAAAGCTGAAATGAGTGCATGGAGTATTTTTGAAAAGGCCAAACCCATTAACCAATTTTAGGTAAAGAGACATAAATTGCCTGCTCTGATAAAATAGGGATAAATGAATAAATAAATATACATTGCTAACAAAAGATACAGTTTGAGTACTTATACTCATGGTTTAATTTAACTCTTTTACATCAAGGCCCTTGATAGTTCCTAGGATATGGGTTTTATATTTCTCTCTTTTCCCTTTCCCCTTCAAGAGGAAACTTTTAGAATGGCATATACCTAGAACTTATTATTATGTGGAAATAATATCTTCTAAAATTTGGTTTTAAACTGATTGAGAAGGGGTTGTTTTGCCTGTTATTTCTTTGAATAAAGGAAGAGGTTCTGTAGGCTTTAGATGAGGCTGATGAATTTGTTCATGTACCAAGTTATTTTATATATTGTATATTATTTATATATTTGATATATTATATAAATTTTTACGTATTAATTTTAACTTAATTTTTAATACTTATATATATGTTCAAAAAATTCTATACAGAAGTGCATATATATGTGTGTACATATATAAATGTGTGTATATGTATTTATATATATTTATATGTATATGTATGTGTATGTGTATGTATATATATACACATATGTATATATACATGTATATATACATATATACATATATACATATGTATATATGCACACATATATGTATATATACATGTATATGTGTATATACATGTATATATACATGTATATATACGTATATATACATATGTATATATACATGTATATATACATATATATGTGTGCATATATATACATGTATATATATATGTATATGTATATATAAATAGAACACAAGTTCAAAATGGCTCAAGAATGGCGTATATTTTCCAAAAAAAGAGGAAACTTTTTTGCAAGCTCTATAATAATATGGGATAGTAACTTTTATTTATATAATATTCAGTACATAGCAGGCAATATGTTCTTTCTTGCCACCGTTATCTCATTTAATGTTCACAGCAATTCTGTGAAATAAATACTATTAATATTCTCATTTAAAGGATGAGAAAAGTAGTCATAATCATCACATTTATGAGTCTATAAATATTGCCATTTGAAAACTTAAAGGAGAAAATATAAGGTGGTCATAAAGGGCATTTTCAGTGACTTGAAGAGCCTAGAATTAGAGATAATTATAGACAACCAGAAATCAGCCAACCTAAATATTTCATCAGAAACTGACAAACTGCACAAAACATCATGTTTTTGAAAAAAAAATGGTCAAATAATAACCAGGATGACAATATGCTTAGAATTTATTGAGCACCTCTTGTGAGTAGGTTCTTCACATATATGCATGTAGTATTTTGTTTCCATTTTACAGATGATGAAATGAGGTTTAGAAAAGATCTAGAAATGATGTCACACAACTTGTACGTGGCCAGCCAGGATTCAAACGTTCTAGAGCCATACCACGACAGCATATACTTCCTGGCATCAGGAGATGGTCTGTTACAGGGACACCACAGAAAAGACAATCTGACTATCTTACTTATAAGACTTCCTCTAACTTGAAGATCATATGATTCTATTGTTCTTCGAGGTCATTGAACTGCTTGGATCTAGAACAGTGAAAACTGTAACCAAATGGAGTTTATTCTTAAAATAAAGCCTGACAGAAAATTAAGACTGATCCTGGATATGAAAGTTCAACAGCAAAACTCCTCCCATTAATAGCACAGCTTTCTCAATGTGATCTGCAAACCACTGAGACTGAGCACCAGTAACTGGGAAAACTACCTAGAATCAGAGTGATAGTTGCTGTTCTACAATCTCATAATCCCAGACCTATGCTAAGAAGGTTGACAAAAGTCTCAAAGCATCTTTTACTAACAAAACAGGTGCCGATAAAGTACAAACAGGATGAACAGAAGTTGCTTTTATAGATTCCATGATTTCTTGATTTGAACAACCTACGGCAGCTTAGAGATGTAGAAAACTACAGTATACATACTGGCTTTTGAGTCCCACTAGGGATTAAGTGGGAGCAGAAAGAGGATGGCATTTAAAGGGCTAGGATGGAGGGTGATCACATGTCCCACAAGCAAAGCCATAACTCATTAAACAGCATCAGGAGGTCAACGGATGTTTTCTCAACATCTTTTATTAGGGAATGTCTCATTTTCTTTACAGTGATCCACCCCATTTCACTATCTTCTTCCTACTCTCATTTACAGGGAGCAATAATTGCCATTAGCAATCATCTCTGATTACAGGAGTGCAGCCGTGTTGTAGTGACAATACACGGGCCTCTGCATTATTGTGATAAGATCCTTACTGACAACTGGATATTAAAAAAAAATAATCTTGATCATCTCTGCAGATCAGTGTCAATGTAGGATGAAATCTCAGACCTCAGCTTTCACCAAGTGGCTGAAAGATGTATATTTTACAGAATTAAGGTGTGCTTATCACATTTAGCTAGGTTTACACCTTAGGTTGCGGATAAAAAACACGCTTTATGATTGCTTTTGCAAAACCGGCAAGCATAACCTCATCTTAAATGTTATAGTTTAAATACATTTTAATTTATTTCAAATAATAAAGGTCTTATATTCCTAATATCTCATATGTAATGAATAAACATAGGAAGCATCAATTTCATATTTGTAAAATCCTATTTCAGGCATTTTTGATGGAATAACATCTTGCCAACAGCTCCTAATTTTAATTTCTGTTCTCTATAAGAGTAATATATTTTACTATGCGACTCATAATCTATTTTCAACATCACATGAGTTGTTCTGTGTTAACTACTGATCTGTAGAAAATAGGATGTGAACAAATCCAAGTCTTGTGATTCACAGTACAAAACTTTACTATTAAATAATGTCTTTCTTGCTCATTCTCAAATTTCAGAAAGGCAGGCAGTTGTTCTCATTTTATAAAATGATATGTAAATTGTAAATGAGGGATGGAAGAGGAGGTTGGATTTGTAGTAACCCAACGTACTAAGAAGTCCATCCTGATTTGGAAAGTCCAACAAAACGTGTGTTCAGAACTCACCTACATGGGTAAGGGAAGAACATACTGTAGTGTCATCCCATATTATTCCTATTAGAAAAAAATAAAAAGGTTCTGAAAGTTATCTGAGCACGCAGCTAGTGTGTTTTTCGCTTGCATAGACGGCAGGACTCCACATGACAATCTCTGATAAATAAAAATCCATTATAACTGCCACATAACTATCATAATGTTTTAAATCTTAGAGAAGAGGGTCTCAACAGTTAGCAGGAAAAAAATCTATGTACACATTGACATATATGTATATTTATATATATACCTATATATTTAAAATTTTTCATCGTTAGCACATTTTATCTTTATTCTTTGTTGCAGTAACACCGGCTCTAGGCTCAAGAAGTAAATGAATAAAGAACTGAGTTAATTAATGTTGAATATACTGGGAAACCCATGTTTGCTTTCAGTGTTTTGCATTGTTAGTCAGCATAGAGGAAAGTAAGATTTCCAAGACAGACGTAGTTTCAAATCATTGCTCTGTTGAAAAGTCACTGTGAAACTTGGAAAAATCACTTAAATCACCTAAATTCAGTTTTGTTATCATAATACAGGGATGCTGCAATAATTAAAAGAAAAGCAAATAGTGCTTAATATAGCATCTGGCAGATGGTAAACTCCCAATACAGGTGAACCTTTAAGGAATTACTATTATGATGAACCATGTGTGGTGAAGGGGGCTTTGGAGGACACCTAGAATCCGAAGGCATATATGATTCGTTAACTATGACCAGGCACTGACTCTGATTGGTGAGGTTGACTACGTTGGTGGGTTGAATTTGGCTCACAATGACTCTGCTGTCTAAATATTTACTATTAAGGACATAGATTACTTGTTTAAATTCCTCATGACAGTAATGGAAATTCCATGTATAAAAGGCTTACGTCCTACAAGAAATTCACCATTTGGATCCCATAAGATTCTAGCTTGCTCACTGGCAATTGTCTGTGGCAGCTACAAGTCTATTTTAGGGACTTAGGTGCTCCAGAGAAGCTCGTCCATGATTTCTGAATGTGCTGTGTTACAAAATCTCTACAGCACAATTTTATATCCTTTGTTAAATAAATTAATTGTGTAACTAACCTTAGAGTGAGTATATAGACTCTTCCCACCAATATGCAGCTCTCTTGAGATAATGCAATAATCATGCCCAGGTCATTTATTGTGCTTTTGTCTATTTTTTTTTAAATATACAAGTCCACAATAGGGCCAAATTAAATTATGTTTTCTAGAAAATTAACCAAAGAGAGAAAAATTAACTATCTAACGTGCACTACTCACCTGAGTGCGTATTATCTAATAGGAAAAACAAGTTATTTTTTATAATCAGTACCATCTTAACAACAAGCACCACTTTATCTCCTTTCTTAATCAAGACAGCATGGGCTCTAAGCTCAGAAGAGGTTTTTCTCAGAAGACATTTCTCTTACTACATCCATATTCTCTTACCCAAACCAGGCTACCTTCATCCACTCCCACTCACAGGCCTTATAAAATTCCACTGTAATCACATGTGATAAACAGCTCTGCAGATCAAACATGCCAGGTGAATCATTCTTTGGTTTCTTGTTCTGATTTAGCTTAAGGATATAGAAAGATATTAAAAAGAGATTTGAAGGTAAGTCAGTTATGTCCTTATTTGTGTCTTGATTAATTATCTCATTTCAAAACTAGTAGTAGAAACTGAGTCCTCGAAAAGGCCAACATAATAGAAGCATGGTATATTTTTTCACAACAGGAAAAAATTTTTAAATATGAGAAAAGAAGAAAAGTCTAAATATATTCTATGCAACAATTCTTACAGTTAACCTAATAAAGGGTAAGGAATAACATTTCTAGAAATCAAAATCACTAATATTTAACAGCAACATAAGGGAAATCTACACAGCATTTATAAAATAAGAATGTGTCTTATAAATATCTTAAAATGTAAAAGAAATATTTATTTATAAAATAATTATAAACACATAAGAAAAGGTGTCTACCCATAAAAAAAACTCCATAAGTTAACACTTCTTTGGTACAAGAAAAACATCACTATTAATTAATCCTCCAGAAAAATATTAAAATTCCCTGGACATAGCAATTGAACTGAATACCATGTAGAGCAATGGGAAATACATTTCTCTGGGGGACAAGAATAATGCAAATGAACATTATAAGGCTAATGTAACTCTAACTGACGTATTGGCACTTTTGTTACCACATGGGACCCTGGGAGATTTAAAATGTACCAATGTGAAAGAGAAAAAAAATGAGTTGAACTTTCTTATAAATTTATGTAAATGCATATAAAGTATTAATCACCAACAGAATAAGAACATAGAGCCACTGTTGTTGATGGGCAGAATGACAAATGTTCAGAAAATAATCCCATTATTTTATCTCTTACAGACTTTAATGTATTATTGCAATTTTTGTGCTTAACATCAAAAGTGATCTTTATACTTCAAGTTTACTTCTGGATAATTAAGAAAATAGATGATTTAGGGATAAGTGGGTGACTTAGTTAAGTGTCTGACTCTTGATTTCAGCTCAGGTCATGATCTCACAGCTTGTGGGTTGGAGCCTCATGTTGGGTTCCACACTGACAGCACAGAGACCGCTTGGGATTCTTTCTTTCTCTTTGCCCCTCCCCCACTTGCTTGTGTGTGCATGCACACTTTCCCTCTCTCTCAACATAAATAAGTTAAAATTTTTTCTGAAATAAAAGAAAATTGATAATTTAAAATTCAAGGACTGTTTACATTAGAGTTTATATTTGGAGCATCTATAAAGTATCTAGTTAAATATATCAATGTTAATAATCTAATTTGAAAACAATATTGAAAGTAATGCAATTAGAGGTCCACTCCAATTATCATTAAAATATGTTATTATACTTGAAAAGAGTATATACATATTATGATCATAACTGAATATGATAATGTGTATGTATATTATATGTTACACTTTATCTTTCCCTCCCTTCAACCTTGAAATTTATTTTTATTTTAAATTTAATACAATTTCATGATTGAAATGCATTGAAGAAACAATTTAAGAACCTATGTCCCCAAACATACCCAGTCTTTACCTTTTTTTGGCATATTTTAAAAGCCAGCTTTAATACATGGAGACTAAACGATGAATTGGTTAACCAGGAAATCAAAGAAGAAATAAAAAAATAGGTGAAAACACATAAAAATGAAACACATGGTAAAAAATCCTTGGAATGCAGCAAAAAAAAGTTCTAAGAAGGAAGTTTATAGCAATACAGGCCTACCTCAGGAAACAGGAAAAATCTTAAATTAACAACATAACCTTACACTGAAAAGAGCTAGAAAAAGAAGAAAAAAACAAAACCCAGAGCTAGTAGAAGAAAGGAAATAATAAAGATTAAAACAGAAATAAATGAAGTAGAGACTAAAAACAACAATAGAAATGACCAAACCAATTAGGAGCTTGTTCTTTGAAAAGATAAACAAAACTGATAAATCTTTAGCCAGATTCATCAAGAAAAGAAAAAGGATTCAAATAAATAAAATCAGAAATGAAGGAGGATAAATAACAACTGACTCCAGAGAAATTATAGGAGAATATTATGAAAAAGTATATGTCAACAAATTGAGACAATGTAGAAGAAATGGATACATTCCTAGGAACCTATAATCTTCCAAAACTAAATCAGGAAGATATAGGAAATTTGAACAGACCAATTCCAAGTAATGAAATTGAATCGGTAATAAAAAACTCCTCCGAAAACAAAAATCCAAGACCAGATGGCTTCACAGATGAATTCTACCAAACATTTAAAGAAGAATTAATACCTATTCTCCTCACACTATTCCAAAAAATAGAAGAGAAAGAAAAACTTCCATATTTATTCTATGAGGTCAGTTTTAAATTAACTTGATATCAAAACCAGACAAAGGTACTACAAGGAAAAGAGAAAAACAGGTCAATATCTCTGATGATAACAGATGCAAAAATTCTCAACAAAATATTAGCAAACTGAAATCAACAACACATTAAAAAATAATTCACCAGATGGGGCACCTGGGTGGCTCAGTAGTCTGAGCGTCCGACTAAGACTCAGGTCATGATCTCACAGTTTGTGGGTTCCAGCCCCATGTCGGGCTCTGTGCTGACAGCTCGGAGCCTGGAGCCTGGAGCCTGGAGCCTGTTCTGGATTCTGTCTCCCTTTCTCTCTGCCCCTCCCCTGCTCACATTGTCTCTGTCTCTCTCAAAAATAAACATTAAAAAAATTTTTTTTAATAAAAAAAAGTAATTCACCAGAATCAAGTGGGATTTATTCCAGGGATGCAATATTCAAAAATCAATCAGTATAGGGGCACCTGGGTGGCTCAGTTGGTTAAGCATTTAACTCTTGATTTTGGCTCAGGTCCTGATATCATGGTTTGTGAGATCAAGCCCCATGTTGGGCTGGGTGCTGACATCAGGGAGCCTGCTTGGGATACTCTCCCTCTCCCTCTGTCCCTCCTCCCCCACAAATAAATAAATAAACAAACATTAAAAATTATTTAAAAATCAGTATAATACATCACATTACAAAATAAAGGGAAAAAAACATGATCATTCCAATATATGCAGAAAAACCATTTGACAAAATACAATATCCATTCATAATGAAAACTCTCAACAAAGTACATTTAGTGAGAATATTCCTCAACATAATAAAAACTATATATGAAAAACCAACAGTTATTCATACTCAGTGGTGAAAACTGAGAGCTTTCCCTTAATATCAGGAATAAACAAGGATGTCCACACACACCACTTTCATTCAACACAGTGTTGAAAGTCCTAGCTATAGCAATCAGACAAGAAAAAGACAAAAGGCAGCCATTGGTAAGAAGGAAGTAAAAATGTCACTATTTGCAGATGACATGATACTATGCATAGAAAACTCTAAAGGCTCCACCAAAAAACTGTTAGTACTGACAAATGAACTCAGTAAAGTTGCAGGGTATAAAATTAACATATAGAAATCTGTTAGGTTTCTATGCACTAATAATGAAATAATACAAAGAGAAAGTAAGAAAGAAATCAATCTCATTTACAATTTCAGCAAAAATAATAAAATATATGGGAATAAACTTGAGGAGGTGAAAGACCCGTACTCTAAAAACTGTAAAACATTGATGAAAGAAATTTAAGAGGACACAAACAAATTGAAAGACACTGCATGCTCATGGATTGGAAAAATTAATATTGTTAAAATGTCTGTACTACCCAAAACAATCAGATTTGATAAAATCCATATCAAAATACCAATAGCATTTTTCATAGAAATAGAACAAATTATACTAAAATCTTCATGAAACCATAAAAGACTTCAAATATACCAAGCAATCTTTAGAAGGAAGGACAAAACTAAAGAATCACAGTTTTAGATTTCAGTATATACCACAAAGCTGTAGTAATCAAAACAGTATTGTCTGATACAACAGACACATAGGTCAATGGAACAGAATAAAGTGTCCAAAGAAAATGCCAGGCTTATATAGTGAATTAATCAACAACAAAGGAGGCAAAGCTACACGATGGGGAGAAGATAGTATATTCAACAAATGGTGTTGGTAAAACTGGACAGCTGCAAGCAAAATAATAAAACTGAACCACTTTCTTGTGTCATACAGAAAAATAAACTCAAAATGGATTAAAGACCTATATGTGAGATCTGAAACCGTAAAAATTCTTGGGGAAGACATAGGCATTACTTCTTTGACATTGGCCTTGGCAACATTTTTCTAGATATGTTTTTTTCAGGCAAGGGAAACAAAAGCAAAAATAAACTGTTGGGATTACACCAAAATAAAAAGATTTTGCACATCAAAGGAAACAACTAACCAAACTAAAAGACAACCTACTGAATAGGAGAATATATTTGCAATTGATATATCTGGTAAGGATCTAATATCCAAAATATACAAAAAACTTTTACAACTCAACAGTAAAAAACCAAATAATCCAATTAAAAATCGACAGAGGACCTGAGCAGACATTTTCCCAAAGAAAACCTACAGATGGCGAACAGACACATGAAAGGATGCTCAACATACTAATCACCAGGGAAATTCAAATCAAAACCATGATGAGATATCTATCACTTTACACCTGTCAGAATGGCTAGAATCAAAAAGACAAAAAATAACAAGTGTTGGGGAGGATGCAGAGGAATCATTGTTCACTGTTGGTGGGAATGTAAATCGTTGTAGTCACTGTGGAAAACAGTATGGAGGTTCCTCAAAAAGTTAAAAATAGAGATACCATATGATCTAGTAATTCTACTACTGGGTTTTGGCCAAAGAAAATGATTCAAAAAGATATACGCACCTCCGTATCCATTGATAGATAAATGTGTAAAGAAGGTGTGGTATATATACACAGTGGAACACTACTCAGCCATAAAGAAGAATGAAATCTTGCCATTTGTGACATTATGCATGGAACTAGAGGGTACTGGACTAAATGAAATATGTCAGATAGAGAAAGACAAATACTGTAAGATTTCACTTATAAGTGTAATCTAAAAAATGTAGCAAAAAAACAGACTCTTAAATACAGAGAATAAACTGATAATTGGCAGAAAGGTCATAGGAGGATGTATGAAATAGATTAAGGGGATTAAGAGGTACACATTTCTAGTTATAAAATAAATAAGTCATGGGGATGAAAAGTATAGCATAGGGAATATAGTTAATAATATTTTAACAACGTCATTTGGTGACAGATGGTGACTACACTTATGGTGACCATTGAGAAATGTACAGAATTGTTGAATCAATATGTTGTTCACTTGAAACCAATATAACATTGTATGTTAATTATACTTCAAAAACATACATTCATACATACATGCTAGCCAGCCTTAGCTTTTAAGATAACTCTCATAAAACTGGAGCATGAACAAAAATTCTAATTAAAATGCTATTAAGATTTAGACACACATAAGATGTTAAAACCAGAAATACTGGCATGCATAAATACACTAAAATAGGTAAGTATTGAAACAAAAGCTACTCCAAAATTTTACATTTCTATTTTTTTTAAATTTTTTTAAATCTTTATTTTTGAGAGAGAGAGACAGCATGTGAGCAGGAGAGGAGCAGAGAGAGAGAGAGGGAGACACAGAATCTGAAGCAGGCTCCAGGCTCTGAGCTGGCAGCACAGAGCCTGACGCCGGGCTCGAACTCATGAATCATGACCTGAGCCGAAGTCGGACACCCAACCGACTGAGCCACCCAGGCGCCCCACACATTTCTATTTTTTAAAAAATAATTGAGACCACTAATGTAAATGCCCTCAAGGCAAAGAATTGCATAATAGCCCCTCCCTAAATTTATAAATAACCTAATTTTAGATTATAACTTGTATCACCTATTATCCAGTGTACTTTCTGTATGGCCTTGCTGAATCCAGTAGCAGTTATAAAAAAAAAAAAAAAAAAAAAAGAGCAAACTGTTCTCCATTTATTATACCTATGAGTGAAAATACTCATTCACTGTCACTGCTTCCAGGATCTGCAGTTCAAGAGAAAGTTTTGAAGCAGTATGCCCGTGGATTTCTCCGCAAGCTAGGAAAGAAAAGTCAGTAGTAATTCAAGGCCTAATGTGTCTGTCCAGCCTATTACAAATCCAGGAGGATTCTGAAAAATGGAATGAACCCAGATCTTTAATCTGTCACAAAGGCTAAGCCAACCCTATGTAAAACTGCAAACTCTCGGATGGACAAAATAAAATAAATTACGCCTCCAACAGCTTTGTTGTACGTCTTCCGGTAACTGACTAGAGCCTGCTGAGGATTTTCTCACCTCTCTTGGCTCAGTGGGACACAGACAAAAACAGCAGGCAAACAGCATAAGGCAGATAGCGTCAGAAAGAATGAAGAATAGCATTAGGTACTGCAGAGAAAGAAAAAAGGGTCAGTCTTTCTCATTGGAAAGGAGACAGAAATGGAACCAAGGCCCCCAGAACTAACGGCGGAGTTAGTATACGTACACACGCACTCCGTGCTCTCGCGCGCATGCCAGTGCTTGCAGCCGTCACACTTCCGCCCTGTGGCTCCAGGCCGGCACGTGCAGAGCCCCGTGATAGGATCACAGGGGACAGGCAGCGAGCCATAGGGGTCACACTCACATTCTTGGCAGGAACCTCCAGGGCTGCTGGGGCTGCCAGTATAGCCAGGGGCACACCTGTATTTAAATAGTGAGAAAGCAGAAGAGATTAATAGTAAGTCCTGTCTCTGGTTGAACAAAACGGATACCACAAGTCAATAGATGAGGAGCCAGCAAACTTTTCCTGTAAAGAACCAGACAGTACATAGTTTAGGCTTTTACAGATCAAAATAGAAAATCAAAATCATTCAGTGAGAGAAATACATTTGCAAACCTTTTTTTTGGGGGGGGGTTGATGGAATTCAAAACAAAATCATCATCATAATAATAGAGTATAAATTATTTTGTAATAATAATATATTAATGTAAAATCAATCTACCAATGAGAAAAAGGAAGCTCTTGTTAAGGTATCAAATTTACCTAAATAGGGCTCAAATTTAGTGCTTCCTATCTTCATATTAATTGTAAATGTTTGCCTGTAACAACATTCTTAGCTTATAGTGCCAAACAGAATTAGGCAATGGGCCAAATTTTGTGGGCAAGTTTGCCAACCATTACTGTAGATTATAAATATTGTTTTGAAGTCTTTTTTTTAAATTAGAAATATTGACACCTGAACTTTCCTAGACTAATGTATTTAAAATCAAAATGACCAAATAATTCAACTCATTTTATTTATGAGCAAAAAGAAGTAAGTTAAGTGACAATAAACTGGATTTTCTACTTAATTTTACTGGTCTATCACATCTTCCTCAAGATGGAATTTTCATTATATACCCAAGGAAGCAGGTTAATGTTATGCAGACAAAATATATAACATTAATTTCAGAAATTAGAAAGAAAATCCAACTGGATGAACCCAAATGAAATCACTTCATTGACTATTCCACCCATTCATACATCCATTCACTTAAGTATAAGATGCTAGTAAGATCATATGCTCTGGGTTACCCAGTAAGGGTAACACATAACTGTTGGTCGTGATTTAATTATTAAAGTACTTCCTATCTGTCCTAAAAGTCTCCCTGTTTGGACTATGTGTGTGTGTGTGTATCTCATCAGCTAAATATAATCAACACCCAGAGTTTTTGTTCCAGAGACAAGCATGGGAGGAAGTTGGGAGACAGGAGGAGGTTGAAGCCAAACGTTATGAATATTAGGCAGATAATCCAGAACTATCTTCAGTAGCCTGGGAGTGTGGAAATTTGCACAGTTGATTGTGAGTGTTAATTTATCTTCTGCTGGTTAGAAAAGGCAAAACAAACAAACAAAAGTTATCTATAAGTAGGCTTTTATACATTTGTAGTTTTAATTGCTATTTTATTTCCAATGTAAGATTATAAACACTCCATAAAAGTACCATTTAAGTGAGTCCACTTAATTTCTTAACATTTGCAGGTGTAAGAATTCTACTCTAACCAGGTTGAGATTGATTAAATGCTCAAAGAGTTTATTACAAAAGTACCAAAGATAAAACATGGGGAGGGGTTTATACATTACAGGAGCATTCAAGACATGTAAGCAATTTTAGACCCGAGCTGATGAACTTAGGCAGGTCGTAAGGTGATTCAGATGATTTAAGAAGCTCTCAGAAGCGGAACAAATTTATTTGGAAAGTTACAATAAAAATTTAACCAAGACCTTTGGTTTAATTTAGCTGAATAAAAGCAATTTTTCAGGGAAATATAACTTTATCATTTATGTTAGAGATGATGAATGAAAAACTGTAACAACATTTGAGACTGCAAAAACAATTCAAGCCATTTGCTTTTGATAGTGTACGACCTGTTCGTCTATATACTATATGAACTGTCAACTCCTATTGATTAAACATTAATGGATATTAAAAAAGTAAATTTTCTATAATCACTTTGCCTTAAGACAGTAATTGTCATTTCAGGGCACCCTGGCAGTCTTTTCTATATACATGCTTTCATAGATAGTGGTAACTTCAATTTATAAATGTAGTATACTACGGAACATTTTTTTTCATAAATTACTGCAGATAATACCCTTGGTGTCCATGGATGCTTCCAGTCGTCATCCTACTCATATTTACAAGGGCATGAAGTGAATATTACTCTAACTGTGAATACCAAATATTCAAATTTGGACATTACAAATATATATAGTCAAAAGTTGTACATCTCCAAAATAAATAGAAATATTTTTGGATTTTGTATTGCTTTGAATTCTTTAATTATCAATTTCTATTGGCACAGAAATTGTGAATGCATTGTCATATATATATATATATATATATATATATATATATATATATATATATATATAAGTAGTGGGTACTCTGTTTAGATTTTTCCACATATAGAATGATTTGGAAATATATTTTGCAACCTTGTAGAAACTTCATCGGAATTTATAAAATTTAATTATTTAGGTATCTGCTTATTTCCATTATTAACACAACCATTCCTGGTTATATAAAAGAAAACTTTTATTTTTTAATTACTATTATTTTTTAATTTGAAAAATTTTAAAGTTTATTTTTTGAGAGAGAGAGAGTGAGCATGAGCAGGGGAGGGGCAGAGAGAGAGAAGGAGAGAGACAATTCAGGTTCCACTGTCAGCCCAGAGGCCTACATGGGGCTCAAGCTCATGAACTATGAGATCATGACCTGAGCCAAAACCATGAGTCAGACGCTTAACCAACTGAGCCACATAGGTGCCATATATATATATATATATATATATATATATTTTTTTTTTTTTTTTTTTTTGTAATAGAGAGAGAGCATGAGCAGGGGAGAGGAGCAGAGGGAGGGAGAGAGAATCTTAAGCAGACTCTATGCTCAGCACAGAGTCCAATGCGGGGTTCAATCCCATAACCCTGGGATCATGACCCAAGCCAAAATCAAGAGTCGGATGTTCAACCCACTGAGCCAACCAGGCACCTCCAAAAGAAGACTTGAAATGGGTGATGATTCAATTAATTAATATTGGTTTATGTTTGCAAAGAGATCGATAATTTAAGGAAGTGCTCCTAGAAGAACCCTGCAAAGGAGTGGGTAAAGCAGGACATGGAAAAGAAAGGAAACAATGGTATGATTTCAGGTGATGTCCCAGTCTTAGCCTAATTCCATGGAAAGCCTGGAGTAATTATAAGCATAAGCATAAGCATGTGGACTTTTGTACTCCCACATTGGAGGAACATGGGGTAAGTTCTCAATCATTTTTGCCCCTCTTATGGGAGATGAGGTTTCCACGTAGGCATGTAGGCAGGGCACCAACAGTATCCTCTACACATTTGATCTTCACAATTTTAGTGTAAAGTAAGTAGACCATAACCTATTCTGATACTACAGGTGAGAAAAACGGGTCCTAGCTAAGTTGGTAAAGCTAGACTATGTCCATGGATAAAAACTTTATAGTTATCAATTAATGCTAAAGCTATCATGTGTGTATAATATAGTTAATATTAGTTACTTTAGAGATAATACCTAAAACATACTAAAAGTGGTAGTGATATGCTTCAATATCCAGGATACTGATCTTATGGAAAATATGGACCCAGAAGATACTAATTACAACCTAACTAGACAGTCTGAAATTGTGCTTCTTAATTTACCATTTGTATTACAGTCAGTATTCAATTTAATAGATACATAAATACATTATCAGATTCTGTAAACAAAAAATATGGTGAACCAGAGGGGAGGTGGGTGAGGGGATGGGTTAAATAGGTGATGGGGATTAAGGAGGCCACTTGTGATGAGCAACGGGTGTTGTTATGTAAGTACTGGATCACTAATTTGTATACCTAAAACTAATATTACACTGTAGGTTAATTACCTGGAAAAAAAGTATGGTGAGAGGAAGCATTTAAATAATATTGTTTGCTCATTGGAAAGGAGCACCAAATAACAAACACTTTATTGTTTGTGTTCTAATTAAGAATGCTTGACACATTTACATTCTGAGTTACGTATATACTTGGTGGTATAGTACCATAGTGCTCAGAACAGCGACATGCACACAGATAGATTCAGCCAATATTTCCCAGTGCATTAAGATGAGAATTATGCGTAACTAGCTTTTTATTAACTACTGATAATATGCACATATATAGATATGTGCACACTCAACATATACATGTACACTAAATATAGCTATGTAGAAATGCATACACTAAAACCTAAACTATGTAATTGTGAAATAATTTGGAAACTTTGAGAAAGTCGAAGATGGAAATAAACAACTTTCTTCGGAGATAGCATATAGATATAAAAGTAAAGATAGTTTTGAAGGCGTATGAACTACTAAGGAAAATGAAAACAAGTTATGAAAATAATGAATACTTTTCTATTGTGATCTGTTACTGTATGATCTCTATGTTTCATGACTGTTCGTACCGTTCACAGTACTGGCCTTCGTATCCTCGTGGGCAAGCTGTGCAGCGGTAATCATCAAGGCCTTCCATGACACAAGAAGGGCTGAAACTGAACCAGAAAGGGGAAAAAAAAAGATTGTAAAAAATCTTTTAACCTATTTATTTTATAGATTTAAGTAATTCTATCCATTATATAGACAAGTGAAACTTAACTTGGGGTGGTTATAAGTGCTGTATTTTATAATATAAATTTTTATTCAAAGGTAGGATGTCACAACTAAATAATGCCAATAATAGTCAACAAGTAAGTATGGTTGGCTTTCAATGAATTTGCAGTGCCTCGCACTGTGTAAACATTTTGAAATTTTAATAATTCTATGACAAGCATAAAAATATTAAACATCCAGCAAAAGTGTCCTATTTCTCATGAATTGAAAGAAAAGTATGCCTAGAATTAGTGTACATTTGTCTGATAGAATATTACTGAATATTTTCCAAGTAAAAAAAATGGTCCTAAAACCATATAATTTTTTTTCTGAAAGCTCAACCTAAATTGCCACTAGCCTTTGAACACATAAAGTGTGAATAAATATTTCACTTAAAATGAGAGTGCCTTTTCTAATTTACAAACAGATTTCAAACTAAGTTTATGTTAAACACAAAGTAATGTGAGTTAACGTAAGAAGGGAAGGTGCTCTCCATGAAAATGAGTAAGAATTTCCGATAATTTTATGATCTTTTCTATTAAGTAGGTCTTATATAATTTGCCCTGTTCTCATTACTGACTGGTAGACCACAGCCTATCAGGCTTTGCCAGGGTTTCTGATCATCTTACCCTACAAAAGAAATACTTATCAAAACTTGAAAACTAACCTGTACTAACATGTAATTTTAGGTTGTTACAAACTTCTTTCAAATATAAGTCGAGGATTCCCACTAGGTAACACTGCATGGTGCACTGGAAACTTAGAAGGAAAAATATATATGTATTTGTTACAAAATGGTAATGCTGCAAACTCCATTCTTTTTCTTGGTCCGCTAAAGAAGTTTATGCTGAAAAAGATATATGGTGTATACACCAGGGCCACAGCTCCTTTTGGTCAGGTGTCATTTGGACCCTATTTTAACTATCTTCTAGCACACTGAATCAAGAGTACATGAATGAGTAATAAACTCTAACCTTTGCGAAAGAGGTGAGCAAATTGATCTACTACTCACAAACTCTATCCTTCATAAAATAGATCCACAAACACGTAATTGACACATTCTGTCAAGCTTTTAGCTCTTCAAGCTAAAGCTTGATGCTGAGTGCATCTATACACACACACACACACACACACACACACACACACACACACACACACAAACTCCTATGTCACATTTCAAACTGCTTATCTATCTATCTATCTATCTATCTATCAATCATCTATCTATCTACTGACAGATAGATACTTGGAAACAAATTTTTAGACATTTCAAGTGAAACTCTAGACAGCCAACATAATTAAATTATATTCATCTACAGTAATATATCTATCTCAATTACTATGCAAGGATGTTATAATTCTTCTTGAATAGTTGATATAAACTTTTTTGAGTTATGATACTATGGTGGATTGAATGAGGTCTTTTCCTATATCATGTGTAAGGACTTAATGAAGGAGGGTGTAGGAATCATAACTTACTGGAAGTTAGAGTTATTCTTTCTGCTCCCAACTCCCTCATCTACACTCAATCCTCACACTGTCTGCGGGGTCACTCTGAAATCCTTGTGCTTTTTTCTTGGGGGCTACCTTTTATATTTCCTTATGTTTGCTAATTCCAAATTTGCCTCATTAGGGTTTTTAAGATGTAGAGTTTGCCAGTCTATGTTGTTCTTGTGGATACTACAGAGATGAATTGGCTTCCTGGGTACCACCCCCTTCTTTTTTCTATGTTCATCATTGGTTCTTTAACAGTCTCCTCTGGGGCAGGTTCCTATACATCATGTCCTTGACCTCTTCATGGGTCTCCCAGTTCAGTCTTCAGATTTCTTCTATCCTGTCCTGTCCTCTCTCCCCTAAATGATCTCATTCCATCTTAAAACCTTTGCATCTACACTAACAGATATAAAACTGAGTTTCCCCCTCCAAAAAATACCACTAGGCTTTCTGTAATTCTCCCCCATCTCATCCATGGTCACTCTGCTTCCATTTGTCCTGCCAGAAACCATGGAGTCAATGTTACCTCCTTTCTCTCACATTCCACACGCGTTCTACCTGAAACTGCTGCTACCATCACTAACATCACTGCATTACCCTGTTCCAAGCTGCCTCTTGCCGTTGGAAGACTTTTAGACATTAGGACATTTCATTAGCTACCGGAGCTTCCCTGACTCATCCTTTGTCACCCTTCCCCTAACACCAGTCTGCTCTAGCTGCCCTGGATCCTTGCTGTCTGACAAGCATGGGCCAGTCTCCAGGCCAGTGTATCCGCCTTTTCTTCTGGCTGGACTTCTCTTCCTCCAGGGAGTCATGTGGCTCCCCCCCCATTGCTTCATTCAAGTCTCTGCACAAGCCTCATTTGTTCATGAAGATCTTCACTGAGCACCCTATCAAAAAGGGGACCCCAGCCTTTTCTGTCTCAATACCATGCAAGTATCTCAATTCAATGAGGCTGCTTTATTTTCCCTGGTAGTACTTCCACTGTCTGATATTGCATTATACATCTACCTGTGTTTTGTTCAGCTTTATTGTAGTATAACTGGCAAATAAAAAAATTGTAGTGTAAAGTGTGCATCTGATGATTTGATATACATATATGTACAAATTAATTAATACATCTATCACCTCACGTATCTACTTTTTTTTTTTGTCAGTGAGAACACAGGTTCTATTTACTTGGCAAGTTTCAATTATACAATAAAGTATTACCAACTATCACTACCATGTTATATGTTAGATCCTTAGACCTCATTTATCTTATAACTGAAAGTTTGTATACTTTTACCAGCTCTCCCACACCTCCCAACCCCTAGTAACCACTGTTCCACACTCTAGGAGTTATTTTCTTTTTTTAAATCCCACATAGTATACATGAAACAATACCACTTTTTTCTTTCTCTGTCTGGCAAAAATTGTTGGTGTGTTTGGCAAAGAGCAAGGGACTCAAATGTAGCATCATTGTAGAAGGGAGGAGGGGCATTGACCTGGAAAGGTGGTTAGATTGCAGAGGGTAGAGGGTTCCTTCTACTCTGTTGAAAAAATACCTGACCTTTCCTTAAGCAGGCAGTGAAAAACCCCTCAGCAACACTGCACTGTCACAATGGTTGACAGTTTGTCATATGTGTTTTGGTAAGAAATATTGAAAAACTAATGCATGGAAGTGAGTTAGTAACCACTCACCACGCCACACCCTTTACTTTTCTTTGGGGCACAGTTGGAGGTCATTAAAGAGAGGTGTCTCAGCGTCCTCCATCTATATTTCAGAATCTACTTTTATATCTCAGGAAGAAGTGCCTTTCTTCTTTGCCCTGGCTGGTTTCTTTGCTTTGCATTTTAACACTTCCCTTCTTACCATACACAGATCTTTGCTTTGTTAATTAATGTTCCAAGCTTTAGGTAGTGATATTAGTGGGTCACGAAATCACGTTAGTGGGTTTTGACTAAAATTTCTTCTAAAAATGCAGAATAAAACTGAGAAAAGTTATAGGATATATATGTTTATAAATATATATTATATACACACAAGTTTTTTGTGTCCCAAGGTCTGATGTAAAAAAAAAAATGATTTCTTACAGTGGCTGCAATTAATAAAGTTTGACAGTCACTGAATTAGCCACTTTGCTTCAGCTTTCTGATTCTCATAAGATCCTTCCCATAAAAATATCCTTGAATTACATAAACCATAGAAAACAGCAATGAAAACACACTTTTTATTGATCCCGTGAACCCATCAAGGTAGGGCTCTTTCTTTTCCTCCTTGACATTTTCTAAAGATGAACTGATCTCCTTGGAACATAATATCTGTTTCCACCATGGATTGTCAAAACTCCTCGGTGATCCTCACAGTTCATGGCTACCATACGTACTCAGTCTCCATGCACAGCTGCCTCTCTTCTCTCTCATGGCGCCCCCTGCAGTGTGCTCTTACTTCTCTTGCCTCCCTGACACCCCCTGTCTTGGGTCTGCTTTCCCTTCTGCTTTCTCTAATGTACGTAATTCTGTCTTTCCTTCATTCCACATGCTCCCCCTTGGGTCACATAACCCCGGGAAATCTTATCCAATTTTAATTCATTTATTAACATATCTCTTCCCTCTGCCCTTCCAATTCTCGTATTTCTATTTCCTGCAGCTATTTGCATATTTCCATTCGGACAGATCTTTCACATCAATGTTAACCTATTTGGAACATAAATTGTCTTTCCTCTGCAGTAGCTCTCTCCTGGTTTCCCTATTTCAGTTAATTGCACTACCATTTTTGAGGTCAACCTGGCTCAAAACCTTTGGCTTCAACTCTTGCCTGGCCTGAACCCCTCATATCTAATTAGTTATCGGTTCTGTAGAACTGCATTCAACAAAGATCCCATCCATTCCCTCATTTCCCTTCTTGTTACGATTACCTACCTTCAGGTTCTAATTATCTTTTGCTAAGTTAGTGCAATAGCTTATTAATCGGTCTCTTCACTTTTTTTCTTCTCCTGTTTCAATTCATTTTACTTAGCTCTCTCATAACAGGCTTTCTAAAGGGTAGTGCTGATGGCATTAACGTTTTTTTGTTTGTTTTAACTAAAAGTCTGCAATGTTTCCTCATTATATAGAAAATTGAATAGTAATTTCTTAGCCTGGTGTTCAAGGATTTCTATAATATAGCCTCCATTCTCCCACTTGTTTTCATCTGCAGTTATGAATTCTATTTGAACTCCATGCTCCAAACTCTTACTTATTAGTTCTTAAACATGTCTTTGTTTTCTGTTTTCTAAGTTTTTGTTAATATAATCTCCTGCTAATTCCACCAGTAAAAACCTCTCAATCCGCCATTTGTGACCCATTATAAATACTACTACTTCTTCCAATATGTTCTTGAAGCTTCCAAAACCAAGTGTGGTATCTTGTGCCTTTGAATTCTCTTTACATTTAACTTGACTTCTCTTAAGGCACACATTTTATTGTGAGACTTTTCAATACATGTTATGCTTGATTGTTATCAAAGAAGTTATCAATTAATTACTGAATTTTTCTAATCCAATGGCTCACATTTTAATGAACGATAAAATAAATAACATTCTCTTTGTTTAAATCTGGTCGTCAGAGGGAGATTAGGGAAAGGGAAATAGAAATAATATTATTTTTCACACACCTACCAATTGGTGCTCGGGTGAACAAAAAGAATGTGTTTTATCCTTATCCATATCCTACCCACCTAAAAATTTACATTTGACTAAAGACCTGTAATTCTTTTAAACAAAAAAAAGAGGAGCTTGCAGAAGAGAGACAATTTACCTGAAAATGTTTCAGAATGTATATAAAGCCAACGATGAAGAAAAAACGGAGTCAGCACAGGGGCAATCCTCTCTTTATCTAAGTTGCTTTGTGGTTCTTCTATAGTCAAGATAAGGAGCCCAGGATTCTAATTCTAAACAAACCGCCATACATTCTTTTCAAAAGCAAGTTCTTAGAGAAAACATTGCTCTACCATGTAGAGATTGAAATCTATAAATCACTTAGCAGAAAATATAGACAGCCTTTGCAAAAAGGATTTTTCATCAATATATAAACCAATGCAGAATGTGCAGACAGCACTGAAATAAAATATTCTAGCTTTTGTTTCCCCTTATGGCTATGTTTCCATGGTACCAAGTTCAGACCATCTTAAGAGAAAGGGGCTGTGATTGTGGGAGTATAAAAATAAGTCACCCTCCTTTAACTACTTTTTTCAATTATTTTCTTAATACTTCTCTGCAAATTGCAAATTAAACACATAAAATGAGTGGAAGGGGTCACAAAAAGGATATGATCTTCAGTGAAACACTTCGTCATAGCTGAGTTTATGGCAGAACTACATGCAAATACAAGACCCTTATAAAAGTGTATAAAATTATGCATGTGTCTACATATATCATTTATGTCATTACATAACTTATGTCAGTATTAGTATTTATATTTTAATTAATAAGTAATATTTACTTGGGATAGGGTTTTAATGGAAAAATAAACCATGGAATACTATGTGCTCACTTTTGTCGTGTTTTTATAAAATTCTCTTCCTTTAAAATTTTTTTAATGTTACATTCAGTTTTTTGAGAAAGAGAGAGAGAGAGAGAGAGAGAGAGAGAGAGAGAGAGAGAGAGAACACACACATGAGCAGGGGAGGAGTAGAGACAGAGAGACCCAGATTCTGAAGCAGGCTCCAGGCTCTGAACTGTCAGCACAGAGCCTGATGCAGGGCTCAAACTCATGAACCATAAGGTCATGACCTGAGCTGAAGTTAGACACTCAACCGACTGAACCACCCAGGTACCTCCCAAATATTCTCTATCTTAAACTGAGATTTTGTCTACATAGAAAAAAAAATTGAAATCATAGAAAGCCCGTTTGCCACACAGATGGTGCTACTGATTGGGAAATCTGGTAATGTTTCTCAATCTTACTTGTTGCTGGAAGAAATCAGAGGGCAAGCACATTGCTGACAGTCATTTGGCAATCCCCTGACAATTCCATAATATCCAAGAGCACATCGTTCACAGAAGTCACCAGCAGTGTGATGTTGACAATTCTGCAAAGGAAAGGGGAAAGTTTGTTTTTCATTTAATCAGAGTAGAATGTAATTTTCCATACAGCTCCCCACCTATGAATACATATGCTCTTGTGAAAACACACACACACACACACACACACACACACACACACAAACACACACACACACACACCATTGACAGAGTTCTTGATATATGTGTGGGTGTGTGTGTATATATATATATATATATATTTAATTTTTTTAACATTTATTCATTTTTGAGAGACAGAGACAGAGCATGAACAGGGGAGGGGAAGACAGAGAGGGAGACGTAGAATCTAAAGCAGGCTCCAGGCTCTGAGCTGTTAGCACAGAGCCTGACACAGGGCTCGAACTCACGGACCTCAAGATCATGACCAGAGCTGAAGCTGGACGCTTAACCGACTAAGCCACCCAGGTGCCTCCTTAATATATATATTTTTAAAGATGTTCTTTCGTAAGAGAAACTAGTATCAGGCTGTTGTAGCTATACTGACAATAAGAATTTCTTCTCTCTTTTTCCTACATCAATCTCTGGAAAAAAATTTTTCTCTTATTATAATCTGGGGAACATACCTCACAAATTTCTAAAATTTATTATATCATCTGGCCATTTATGTGTCTTCTCTACAAGGTGCTAGAAAAGTACTAAAAATCCTGGGAACTTGGTGCATGCCTGTCAGTGGACTTTCTAAAACTAAACCAAGGTAGAAAGCATAAATGCCTTAAGATGCAACAATAGAAAAAAAATTAAAGAAAAAAGGTCAGCCTAGTTACTCTCCTAAGAATGTTATTCATCTAATTCTTGCCAAATGTTAATAATTCTTTATAAATTGGAGCACCCAATCTGAAACCAGGAATCTCAGGTCAATATTTTCTTTTTCATGCTTGCATAATAAGAGGCATTCAAGTAATATGCTTTAAGACATTTCCATAAGGAAATGAGAATAGTTTCAGAATAGTATGCAGCTTTGTAATGAAAATTCTCATAAAGTAGAATTATTTAACGCACTGCAATCATTCATGCAATAAGGACTTAGAAAGAGCTACATCCCAGGCACTGAGAGAAATCAAGTGAGGGAAAAAGGTAAAATAACACCCAAACCTATACTAATTTATTTCTACTTTGGGAAGATAATTTAAAAGTGGCAAATAAGAAACATGGCAGCAGGAATGCAATATTGAATGCTGTTTAGTGGAAATGTGATATTTGACTTTGGGAGTTGAGAAAAAGGAGGAAATAGGAGGAATAAGGAGCTGCATTTTAGCTTGACCAGAAGAATGATGTCTTACAAACAATATCAAAAGAAAAGTTGAGAAGCAAAAATGGTCAGTAATAGCTGTATATGTTAGTGAACTGATCTGACCAACTTAGCTGGAGTCACAGAGACAGCTGTGGGCTCCATATTGAACTTGGCCGAGATCTCATATGCTTGGCTCTTGGCTCTATTCAGTCAATCAAGAAGCACATATTTATTTTTCATGTGTCTTCTAATGGCCAGAAAATATTTGGTATGGTATGTGTGGTCACTTACAATAAACAGTAATTGAAGTCACTTCCTCTATAGACATTGCCATGGAAAACTTTTTTAGAACTTCTATAGACTCTTTTTTTCAGAGTTTCTGCTATTCCCTAGGGTGAAATCACAATGTCACCATGATGAATTTTAGGCCATTGTTTGTTTTGGTTGTTACAGCTGGGGGTTACATTTGAAAACACATTATGCCACTTATAGATGCATTTAATAACAACGTAAAATGGATCCAGTTTCTTATATCATAGGATACGAATCTCAAATACTCTAATTTTCCACCTCTCAGAAGATGATAACTCCAGATTTTCAGAGAAAAGGAAGAACTCACTTGAGTGTTCTCTCAGCTTCCTGTGAAAGACTTGGCATCAGTCCTGTACTATTTTCCATCCCTTTAAAATTTATTGCTGTCCATGGGAAGTAGTGTTTTGTCCTTTGTCTAAAGCTACTCTCATCCTAAACTGGATTTCTTACTTTCCTGCCTTCTGTTTTTTCCAGCCTCTGCATTTTTTTCTTTCTTTCTTTCTTTTCTTTTCTTTTCTTTTTTTTTTTTTTTTTTTTTTTTTTGCTCATTTTTCTCATTAGCATTTGATGTTGTTCCAAGACTTTCCTAGCTCAAAAATATCTCTGGGGCCTCTAGTCTTTGGAGGCTAGAGACTATCTCTGATAAGCATTTTATTGTATTTATTTAAAGTTTATTTATGTATTTTGAGAGTGAGACAGAGAGAGAGTGCAAGTGCAAGTGGGGGAGGGGCAGAGAGACAGAGACAGACAGAGAGGGAGAGAGAGAGAATCCCAAGCAGTCTCCATACTGTCAGCACAGAGCCTGATGTGGGGCTCAAACCCATGAATTGTGAGACTATGACCTGAGCTGAAACCAAGAGTCAGAGGCTTGACCAACTGAGCCACCCAGGCACCCTTATACATTTTAAAAGCATTGTTTCCATTCCTGATTTCTATTTCCTTATCCTCTTTAACTCTCCCTGATTAAAAAAATTTTTTGATTATTGTAACTCCAGTCTCACTCATAAGATTTTTTTGATAAATCAAAATTTACTGACAATAATAGGTCCTCATGATACATCAATTTTCTGCAGCAGCTAATATTTCTGGCCACTCTTTGAACTATTCTCTTTCTATGGTTTCTTTAATGGTCTAGTCTGCTGGTTTTTCTCCTAACTCTATGGCTACTGTTTCATGGACTTTTTTTCCCTTTCTGTTTAATAAGATTGGTCCTTGATTCTAAAGATTCTCATCTCTCTTTCGTCTTCTTTTCCCTACACATTCTACCTTCGTGATTTCATCCATTACTATGACTTTAGTTATCATCTCTTTGCCAAAACCTTTAAATCGTATATATTCAGCCTAGAAAGATATCTCTAATGAATTTTGGGTTTACATTTCCAAATGTTCCCTGGATAGATCTTATTACATAACACAAAAGCACTCTCAATTTGAATGTCAAAAATTAAGCTCATCTCTCTGTAAACGGGCTAATTGCCCATTTCATCTGGAGTCACTATCATCTGCTTAATTACCCAGGCCAGGAATCTAGAGGCCCCTCTCATTCCAGAGAGCCTGTTTGATCATCATGTTCCATGATTCTGTTACTCTCTGCTTCTTTACTTCCTTGTTGCTACTATTTTTATTTGGCTGCTCTCATCTTTTACCTGGTTTACTAGGACAGAATTTAGCTAAATATACTGCTTCTAAATTTGTTTACCCAGTGATTTCCCCACACTGCAATCAGAGTGGTCATCCTACAGAATTTATCAATCCATGCCATTCTCTTGCTGGAAAGCCTGCGTTAGTTTTCCATTATCTTCAGGATGAATTTAAAACTCTCTATCATGGCAAGAAAGACCTTTATCATCTGTTTACTTCCAGCCCTACCTCCAGCCACTGCAACCTTTGTATGCTATGCTAAAATCATTTAGGACCATCTGAAATTCTCAAATTATGCCATGCTCTTTCCTTTGGGACTTCTTATATGCAAATCCCTTGTTAGGGAATGCTTTTCCATCTTCTCACCTGGCTAGCAACCATTCATTTCAGCTCTCATTTTAAATGTTGCTTTCTCTGATAAACATTCCCTTATGTCTGAAGTCAGGGCTGACTGCTCCTTCTAGTTCAACACAATGATTAAAACATGGTAGACATTTGAGGACTATTTTGAATGACTGCATGAATGAGTGCACATTATAGGAAGTATAGATGAAATTGGCCAGTCTCCTTGATGAAAAAGGCCAAGTTTCAAGCCTAATGACATCATAGAAATGTCGTTAGCAGAGCTAGATGCTTTGTTGCATATTTTGTATTAGGATTTGTTGTAAAACTACCATGATCGTCTTCTATTCAGCCATTCAAAGAAACCAGTAATTTAACAATAAAATATCCATTCCATTTTTAAGAGCAGCACGGAAAGAGAAAATAGTTTGAAGATAAAATAATTATCTATGAATTGCAGTCTAAATCATTCAGCAAGGTGTCAAATGGTAAATAAGAATTAACTGGGGGAATGTTTTAAGAACATATTTTACAGTTGTTGAAATAAACATGTGCCACAAAATACATAGGATCTTGAACAATTATCCACATTTTGCTTTTGTAAAAATAAACTGACTACATACTGAATTATTTTATGTAACCTAATATAACATTAATAATTGGCTCAAAACACAGATAATGTTGGTCATTGTTAGAAATACAGAGATTCAAAAATATAGTTGCTGCTATTATACCTACAACTCTATATACAGATCAAGAAAATATCTTTACCCTCTCTGGACAGTTAATCCTTCACAGGGTTGCTGACATACTAAACTTGGTTAACAAAATCAAATGTTCCGGTTAGGTCCACAAAAACAACACACAAATCATGATGCTGTTTTTGAAACTTTTCGACATAGACATTTCATATGACTCTTCTGTCTGCTTTGAAACAGTGGACATAATTTTTTCTCTTGTATAGAAATTAATCTTTAGGAAAATTTTCTATATTTTAGATGGCTAATAAGAGGTTAATTATATTCTCAAGAGTGATATTATGTGTTGCCCTATTTCATAGGCATTGCTGTGCTGTGTCATTTCCTCTGCTCTTAAACACTAGAATATAAGCTCCTAGAGGGCAAGGCCCATCCATGCACTCCCCATCTTGATATCTTTTCATCACCTACCACAATACCTTCACATTGGAATGTTTATCAAATGCCACAAGAATGAAAAAAGAAATGAGTCTAAGTTCAAAATCTTTTATATTAATTTCATCTTGTTAATTGTCACTCATACTTCCACATGTCAAGCTCTTTTAGCTTCTTGACCACCATCTGATACATTACATAACACTTCCAGCTTTATGTCATCTATTTGATAGATCTCATCTGGATCACTGATAACGATTTCAAACAGGACGGGGTGAAAGCCTAGATCTCATCATTGGACGCATGAACCGAGAACCTATAGCACACAGTTCAGCAACCACACCCATAAAACTTGTTAACTGATTACCATCGAGCCTATATTTTCAAGTTTGTTTGTAAAAACATCATGAAACATTCTGTCAAATGCCTATTTAAACAAACTACAGTTGGGATCATAGAGCTAGCCTTTACTGGCTTATGATTTAATCAAAGTATTTAATTTCTGTCAGCATTAGTTCATCAACTTTAAAAGGAGAAACAATTCTATCTACCTCATAAGCTTACTGTAAGAATAAATGCGAAAAAAATCTATCTACAGAGACCAGTCTTTAAGGTTGGATATATGGTACTGTCATTATTTTTGCTGATTTTCAGATATGATGTATCACACTTTCTGATAAACTTGATATTGTAATGGTATTCAGAAAGGTCTCAGATATTATACATATAGTAACCATAGCAGTTATTCTGATATGTTTTATTTTGAGTGAAATTATACTGATTTCTAATGAGCACTGTTTATTTTTTCTATACTTGACAGTTAAGTAAGAAATCCTTAAGTTTTACTGGAGATCAAAATCAATGCTTGATACATTTTACTTTCCTTTACAAACCAGGAGTGACAATTCACTACTTTCCATACTATGGCAAATTTCATATTTTCATGATTTTGCAAATATTTTTCATACATGGCTTTTAATCATATCCGCAGATTCTATCAGTATTCTAGCTTATAATTCACCTGGGCCTTCAAAATGAAACTCATTTAATCAGATAACAGTGTGTTTACTCTGTAGGTAGCATTTTGTAGTATATTTGGAAACTGATTCTAATACATTTTATCCAATGCTCTGTAGGTTACTTAAATTTTTTAAGTGTTAATTTAGAGTTGTAAAAAAAATGCTAACAATTCTACTTTGGTAATATTGTTAGATAAATTCAATAAAATAAGGTTTACAAAACACCTTAAATGCAGTAGATTTGTGTTATGAGTCTGTTTACAAAATATAAGGTTAATTGGTTAATCACAGATTCTGGTGGTTTCAGACAACGAAGCAGATCAATAACGGAGATTTGTTTTTTCTTTTCATTTCAAAATAAGAATAGTGATAGAGTGAAAATAATATTTCCACAAATTATTTGGTGTTGAAAAAGTTATTTGAGCTAGCTGAGAATTCACTATTCCCTTTTAAAAAAATGGAAAAGTAATACTGACTGGGGGTGGGGTGTAGTGATGATATAAAAATGTATAGATAGATATAGATATAGATACAGGTAAAGATATAGATAGTGATGTGTGTGTTATGTAAAGTTGAAAACTCTGTCATTTATCTTTCTATCATCTATCTATCTATCTATCTATCTATCTATCTATCTATCTATCTTCCAACTCTATCTATCAACCTACCTACCTATCTACTTACCTACTTAAGAATGTCTGTGGGTGTAGGTGCGTGTACTGATTAGTGTTTGTTCACTCACCTCCTCTTCCCCCTGGGCTTGGGGTTCAATATCATATAGGTTTTGTCCTTCCATTTTGAAGAAAATTTTCATTAAGGGACAATAGTCACTGAGCTATTGGTAGCAACATGTCTCTGTGTAGGATATATTAATGTCTAAAGTAAAGCAACAGATTTCTGGTAAGTATCATTAGGAATTATGAAGAGAATAGTTGCAAAGTGATGTGGGTTTTATTAAAAGTTGAAATGCTTAGACTGTAAAGCTTTCTATAGTGTTTTTTGTTCTTTTTTAAAGAAAGATATAAAGAAAATAAAAGTGAGGAAATCTAGCATAGTGCTAGAGATAATGATGTTTACATGTTTTGATTAATTATCATCTCATTGATTCTTAGACTCTAAACAGTGGATAACATGTATGGTCATTATTACCTTTATCAACATCATCATCGCTATCACTTCTATGGAGCTTATCATGTACTAAGTAAGTAGTGTTCTAAACCCTTTATAATGTATTTCATCGAACCCTTACAAAAGCGCTGAGTAGGTACTACTATTATCTTCATTTTGTAAATGAGGAGACTAGGACCCTGTTAGCATGAGATAAAATGACTGGGCTTCCACAGCCTACACGCGATGAAGCCAGGATTGGAATCAAAGCAGTCAGACCCCAGAGTCATGCTTATGACCGCTCTACCCAAGTAGAGGGAATTGCTCCGTGTAATGGAGCTGATATCAAATTGAGATCCACACAGAAAAGAAATCAGTATGCTTCAAGTTTCCTCAGTCACACCATCAGGGTAATAATAGGTATTTCCTATTTGCCTCCTGGGGCTATTTCAAAAATGAACAAAGTTGCCTAAATTCAAAAGTTGTATGTTCCCTGAGGAAAATATAAAAATTTAGAGTATAGTAACTAATACTAGCTGTGCATATTTGATGTGCACATGTATTTATTTTTCACTTCATCTGGGGATATCTCAAAAAATAGACTTGTGTCACAAAAAAGCTATAATAGCCAATTACTCAAAAGAGGACAATTCAAAGATGACAATTTTTATCCTAAAACAATGAAATTAAACTGTATCCTTTATGAATGTTTTTAAATTAATCATATGAATTAAACAAAGCCTTGCTAAATACCAGTGAAGATTGCATAAGAAAGAAAAATGCATTTAATTCTCACTGAAGAATGTATAAATTAATCCCCTCTCCTGAAATTATTTATTGAATTTTACAGGCCAGCAGATTGGTGAAAGAGTACCAGACTGAACAAATAGTAATTATATCAGGAATTCAAGGATAGTTAATATTATTCAGTTATTCATCTAGTCAATAAAAGTGTTCATCATTCAGTTCAAGGTAAAAAGAAATATATTCTCATATCTTAAATGTATCTCTACCTTTACTTCACTCCTCACAAATAAGCATATGACCAATTTTATTTTTAAAAACATTTTTTTTCAACGTTTTTTATTTATTTTTTTGGGACAGAGAGAGACAGAGCATGAACGGGGGAGGGGCAGAGAGAGAGGGAGACACAGAATTGGAAACAGGCTCCAGGCTCCGAGCCATCAGCCCAGAGCCTGAAGCAGGGCTCGAACTCACGGACCACGAGATCGTGACCTGGCTGAAGTCGGACGCTTAACCGACTGCGCCACCCAGGCGCCCCTATATGACCAATTTTAATATCCTGTCTTGACTAAAAGAAGATATCTTTAAGAGGCCAGGAATGAAAAGAAGTTTTCTCAACATGGTAAAGAATATTTATCCTAAGCTAACCACCAATGTCATATTTTGGGGTCAAAGACTTGAGACACTAACATTAAAATTAGGAGTAAGATAGGAAGCTGACTATCCTTGTATTTAACATTTTTAGAAGACTTAATGCAAAAACATAAAATTATTATACTAGATACAGCTTCTGGCAAGAATAATCACAATTATAATTATTTGCCAATAATATTATAAATATAAAAATAATTGAAAGAAGCAACTGAGAAACTTCTAGAACTAAAAAATAGTGGTTGGATATCAAACACACGTAAAAACTCTATTCTGTTAATGTTTATCAGTAACAAGAAATTAGGAAATACACTGAAACAGAAAAAAATGTAATGTTCACCATTGAAGTAAAAGTGTAGGATACATAGAAATAAGTTTAGTATGAGAAATGCCAAACCTATACAGATAATAACAAAAACAGTTTACTGTGAGACACAAAATGTTTTGAATAGAGAAGAGTATTATTTTCCTGGGTTGAGGGAAGCTAATTAAATAGTGTAAAGACAGCAATTCTTTACACATAGATTTAATACCATTCCAATAAAAATTCCAATAATGTTTTTTGGTGAAGAGATTGAAATTGTGAATCAAATTCTGTCCTTTGGAAGAATATATAATTACATCCAGTCAAGAAATTAGAAAAGAAGAAGAAAAAAAGGGCCTTGCTTTGCCAGGTACCATAACTTAATATAAAATAAAGGTAGTCAGAATAGTGTAATAAGAACTAGAAGATAAAGAGAACAGAATAGATGATCCTTCAAACATATCTTAATATGGATAAAACAAATTTATATGTATTCGGACACCATAATTTATCAAAGAGAAAAGGAAATGTTAATAAATAAATGTTTCTTTAAAGTAATATATATTTGGAGAAAGATACCTCCTCATACCACAATAAGTTCTAGAAATATTAGAGTTGGATCTCAAATTGAATCATAGAAACAATGGTAAATATCATAGTGTCTCAGTGTAGGTATTGAAAGACATGTGCCTGCGTAAGATCACCAGGAGAAGGAGTGTAGTTAGAGAAGCAAACTGTTCCAAGGACTATGGGAACCCCAGTGTGTAGATCTCAGGTAAGAAGCTAAACATAGCCAAGAAGACAGAAGGTGTGGTCACCCAGGTTGGAAATCCCTGGAACAGCATGTCCAAGGAAGCAAACTGAACAAAAACTTTTAAGATGAATGGATAACTCAGAGTAGCAAATGCTGCTGAGCAATCAAGAAAGATGAAGACTGATAGATGAACACTAGTCGCAGGGTTCAGCATGCTGGTAGAGGTAAAAGTCTGATTTTAGTAATTCAAGAGGGAATGGTGGGAGAGAAATTGTGGAGAGAGTATAAATAGCTCTTCAGTGTATAGGAGAGGAATGAAGTGGTAGAAGTCAAGAGGGAAAGTGAAGGCAAGAGAATTTGTTTTTATTTTTGTTATTATTATTATTATTATTATTATTATTATTATTATTTGGAAGAGAGAAGAAGAACCAAAAAGTGACGATACAAGAGGGAGGGCGAAACAGGGATGGGCGGAGTAATGCCCTCGAGCAGGAGAAAGGGCTGGGATCAGGGGAACCTTGGTGGCTCAGCCTGTTACGCAGCCAACTCTTGATTTCGGCTCAGGTCATGATCTCACGGTTTGTGAGTTCAATGCCCACATCAGGCTCTGGGCTGATAGTGTGGAGTCTGCTTGGGATTCTCTTTCTCCCTCTCTCTCTCTCCCCCTCCTCCACTCATACTCTCTCTCTCTCAGAATAAATAAATAAGCTTAAAAAAAAAAAAGGCTGGGATTTAAAGCATAAGTGCAGACTTGGTCTTTTCTAGAAATAAGAAAAGTTCATCCAAAATGATGGAAGACTCAGATAATTGCACACAGATGCAGAAAAGGTGGGTGCAAATGGTAGTGGAAGATCATGTTAGTTCTCTTCTGACTGCTTCTAATCTCTCAATGAAATAATAAGGAGCATGACTATCAACTAAGAGTGAGGCTGGAAAAGGGTTGGGGGAGGGGGCTGAGGGCTTGAAGAGAAGGGGAAGGTGTGCGATAAGCATCCAGAAATGTGGGAAGGGAAATGGACTAAAGAAAAATGGCATGACTGCAGAGCAACACGAAGGGTCCATTTGCAGTGAGTGATAATGAATTTATGGTGAGATTAGACAGCATACTTGTCTGTTTTTCATCAGCCACATTCAGCTTAGAAGGAGTAGAATTTACCCAGTGTTAGAATTCATGGAGTGAAAATAAGTAAAGGAGCAGCATGAGAAATGAACATTACAAAGCAGTGATACCAATGGAATGTTGAATATTAAGCTGGTTGAGAAAGTGAGGGCATGAAAGAGGTAAGGAACAATGAATAGGTGTGAGCATCAATGGTGAAACTAAAAAGGTTGAAGATGATGTATTAAAAAGTGAACTGGAGAGTAAAGAGATGGTAGTCAAAAAGAGTATAGTTGACCTTGAGACTGTGGAGTCACTGCAGTTACTCCTAATGACAAGTTCTAGAATAGCACCATGGAGTAAGAACAAGAAACGTAGTTAAGGGAATGGAAAAGTTAATTTCATGGACATTAAAATCACCAAGAATTATTAGGAATAATGGTAGAACAATGATACAGAGGAAAAAATCTTCAGGGAAGGAGGTGGGTGTCCTGAGGATTAATAGAGAACATCAACGAGCAGGTGTAGTGGGCAAATAGATGGGGGCGTGAGATTCATAGCTGGGTGTTGTTATGAGGGAGAAAGGAGGATGATATGAAAGTGGCCATGAGACGCCTGCCTACCTTCATGCTCAGGCAAATGAAAAGCGTGAGAGAAAATGATAGTTACTCCTTGGGGGCGTATGTCAGGGAGGAGGAGTATGTCAGGGAGAGCTAAATGAAGAGAATACTAAGTGAACGGGGGAGAATATGTGGGGGATTTTGCTGAGTTCCGATCTTGAGTTCCAGAAGGCTCACTGAAGGGGTTTCCAAAGATGAGAAGTGGGAAATGGGTTTAGCAAATCTGATGTCCAGAGCTGTGTGAGGATTAGAGTCTGGGGAACTCTAAGTGGTGACATGGCAAACTTGAATTTCTTGAGTCCTGATTGTTCCAAGGTGGATGGCAATGATAGAGAGCAGGGTGTTAGCATGAACAGGACAACAGCAACAACAACGGCAATAACAACAACAACAACAACGAGCAGCTGGAATTCTAAGGAAAATGGTTAAATTATGGGATATCCAATCAAGACTAAAGATTTCAAGGAACATCCAGCAACACAACATGCTCAAAATAGCTACATTTAAAAAGCAGAACATAAAATGGCACACATGGTATTATATAAATCTTATTTATAAATGCATGCATTAAAAATGGTAGAAAATACCTAAAAATTTAAATGTTTATGTTAAATCTTAGATGATTTTTACCTTTTTAAAATATTTTTTATCATTTCCAAATTTTAATAAGTTTATTTGCGGGTGTAATCAGAAAAAAAGTCCTTGTGTATTTTTAAATAAATAGTAGTGCTCCCAGGTGTTCTTCTAAAATGCTGTTGATATTTTATTTCTCGACAAGAGCAGTGGCTTTTCCAATTATCAATTTTTAATCACCTTAAAAAATGCATAATATGGGTAAATGTTTTTTTTTCCTGCATGTTTTATTTCACACACATACACAATTAAGTTCCCTGCAATTTCTCTCGCCTCTGCACATGGTATCTGAGCATGTGTAAAGATAAATGAGCACATGGGCCTTCTTCACGGAAGGCTCAGGTAAATACCTGGCATATAGAAGTTTCAGGGTCACATAGGCTGCTGTGTCCATTACACTGACATGGAACGCAGGTACCCAGGGTTGGTCTAGGAGTATGGCTGCCTGGCTCAGATCGTAGTCGATAAAATCCTGGCATGCATGTCTGAAAGAAAAGGAAACCAATTAGGGCAGCCAAGTTATAAATCTTCGTTTAGCAATACTTGGGTTCTTCAGTGGTTAAAAAGGACTACTTTTCCCCTCCCTGCATTAAAGGCAACATCACTTATAAACACAAGTGCCAGTTTTGATTCCTAATGTGTACTTTTGTGTGATCCTTCAAGTGTACCGGTAGCATCCGAGACATCAGACCTTGGAAAGGAAAGCTGGCATTTGCATATACCACTCAGTCTGAAACAACTTCAAGTAGTCGTTTTTTGTTTTTTATTTTTTTTGAAAAATAGGTTTATTTTTAAATAAAATTGTCATTTGGACTAAAGAGAGAATTCCAATGTCTTTGACAACCTAAAATCTGCTTCTGCTGTGCCTGATGGATAACTAGCAAATGTCCAATGAGACTCAGGGAAATATTAAATAGAAAAGTGTCATGGTTGCATTATTTATATTGATATAATTTAAAGACGATAAAAGCAAGAAATTCAAAATTCTCCTGTCTTGGGAATATTAGGCCACCAATAAAATTTATCTTTCCCTGATCCATTTTTTTTTTCATTTTGCAATAAAAATCTGAGAGCAAACAGAAAACTGCTCGCAAAGCTGACATATGCAAAATCAAGACTTCTATCTTCATTCGGGTTTATTATGCAAATGTCTCAAAAACATCTCTGGCTTTCTGGAAGGAAGCCCACAGCTCTGAAGAGGTAATGAGAATAGTCTTGTGTTCCAGACTCAGTCCTCTTGGTATGCAAAGCTACTGCATTTATCAGATGTTGTTTGATTTAGGAGTAAAAGGTAAGAGTTGGTTTCAGATAGATCACAGTGAAGGTTATAAAGGGACTGTTTTACCACCTTGGCTATGTATGATTTTTTTCGTCACAGGATATCTTGTTCCCATTGATGAAAGAAAAGTGATTGCTGAATAAGCAGGAAAAAAATATGCATGAAGGACTCTCTAATGCCTCTGCATTCTTTTGGTTCTGGACTAGGTCATCCAGAGTGGAATATACAAAAAGCTTCCTTGGAAAAAGAAAAAGATCAATAGTCAGCACTCTCCTTGCTTATTGTGATTTGGATACAGCAAAAGTACCTCCATTAAGCATTTAATTAAGAGTCTCTTTGCTTTTATCCCAGCCTATAAGAAATTCCAAGAAGATTAAATAATGTCCCAGCTTCGAGCAATCCAGTAAAGAAAATCGGGAACAGTATTCAAAATATTTTGAGTCTCGTTTGTCTTGTGGTGGACTTAATAATATATTTTAATACATATTACATTTTAAAATTTAAATATAATGCATTGTCTTTATTCATATTATTTAAAATCAAGGTTCATATTGCCATTGTTACCAAATAAAGTCGAGGAATTATGGCTAATTCATTTAAGAAACTGAAGAAACAAGTCAAGGTGTATTGAAAAATATTTCACAGCATGAGTTGTTCCAATTCTTTCACATGTGGACTATAGAATAAAACTGGATTTTCTTTACATGAATTTCACCTTTGGACACCGATATAATTATTGTTATTTTACTGGTATATTTGTTTAGGGTGTAAGTGGTGTGTGTGTCAGTGTGAAAATCACACAAATTGAGATCTCCTAGCTCCACTTTAGCCCTCAAAGAAAAGTTTAAAAGAAATCTCAGAGGAAGAATAAAATTCAGAAACAGGAGTTTTCATTGAGGAATTATATGAAATTCAGTGGTATAAACTGAAAGCTGAAGGTGAGCACCACAGGTGAAGTTTACCATAACACACACCCAGTTTCTCCTGTTACTATGGCTCTTCCCAGGAAACATAGCAGGACAAAAAGGAAAACCACCCATAGTAGGAGTTTGAGCCTGAGCTCCAAGTGGAGCTCTGTGTTGAACCTTCTAGGCCGATCTTTGTGGTTTCCAATCCTGGCTGCACATAGAATCATCTGAGGAGTTTTATATACTGACACCTGGCTCCACCTCCAGAAATTCTTATTTAATTTAATTGGTGGAGAGTAGGGCCAGGGTTTAAAACTCCAAACTGGGTCTAATAAGCAGCCAGAATTGAGAATCATTGATGTGATCGTCATTCTCTGCTGCTAATGTTTGCCTTTTAAAGGCGTTCAGACTCTGGCTCTGTGGCACAGATGACTATGAAAGCCTTAATTTTACACGATAGTTTTGTCTGAGGAATACAGGAAAGTCGCCTGGTGTCACTGAGACATGCTTTCCCCCTCCCACAAATGAGCAGGTGTATTAACTCAGATGATTTCTGATTTTTCTTTCAGTGCTAACACTTGAGACAAATTTTATGTCCTGACAGATTGAATTTCTAAGAGATAGCAAAGCAAAAGAGACTATACAAGAGTTAGAAACTTAGAACACTTTTTCAAGGAACTGGATGTTATTTATTCCATCATAGTCCCCTCCTTTCTTGGATATTTTTTGTATTTATTCTTTCCACTTTTTGATATTTTTGAGGGAGTTTTTCCATATCAGATATTTTCTCTTCTCAGTGAGCGGGGGTAAAATTCATGAGAATGATTATGCTTGAGTCGGAACAAAAGAGGAAAGATAATAGCTACTTTTTCAAGTCCTGTCTAAAATCCTTTCTGAAACAAAATGGAGAATTTAAAAAAAGCAAATAAGTAAACACTGTCCTAATAGTATCTCCTTCTTTCTAACTCAAACTTTTCCAAAGCCTTCTTTCCATGTGCAAAAATTATTCATAGCTCAATCATCTTCTGCTGTCCTTCCATTTTTATTTTTATAATATGGCATCTCATCAAAATGTATGAATCACATTTGCACAAAAACGTGGGAGGAAGGAAACAAGGAAATGAAGACAAAGAGAACAGAGAATCTCCAGGTGCAGGGTTACACAACATCCCCATCTCTCTCCTCAGACCTTAACAAGAAAAACAGACACTTGTGCTGTTGCCAGTGGAAACACTATCTTCTGTCTTAGATGGGTTTTGCAACCAGGCAGTCCTTAGTTTAATCGTTGTTCACCGCTGACTACATATAATTTCACGCAGGTTTTGAACGCTGTGGTTGCAGTTTCCTCACCTCAAACGTAAGGATCTGGATAACATCCTAGTTGAGTATGCAAGTGCATCTAGGTTTTTTGAAACAGACTTATCCAAGCTCAAATCACAGTTTTGCTGCTTTCTAGCTGTGTGATTCTGGGCTGGGCTTCCATTTTCCCATCCACAAAATGGGGATCACAATACATACTCAATGTTGATGTAAGTATACCAGGAAATGTGCTTGGTATTTACAGGATCCATCCAGTAAATGGTAAGTTTTTTTTTTTTTTTTCTTTTATAAGGTTGTCGGGAGGATTAAATCAGATGATGTATGTTTAGTGCTTGACATATACTATATCAACATAGATGCCTCTATTCCAGATAATTTGTTAAACATAGTCATTGAAGACAGACTAAAAATAAAGACAACAGTAATTGTTCTACACCGCATCGGATCACAGAATATCAGTGTATACCACTTACCCATACCATATTCCTCAATAATTGTATGCACATGAAAACAGTCTTTGGATCTTCCACATACAACAAAAGTGGTGCAGGGCATCCCCAGAGATGTGCGTATGGAAGAAGAAAAGGCTATTTTCACTATTTTGTCTTGATTTTTGTGAGTTGATAATAGGTATATATTTTGGGGGGATTTAAAAAATTATTTTTAGTAGCCAAAGCAACAACTTCTGAACGGTGACTCAGTGGACACCAGCCATTCAACTGTGAGCCAGAAGCCTTATTTTACCATGAGAGTGAGGAGATAGATGCTGAAATGAACAACATATGATCCAGAGATCATCTGCAAATATTTGATTACCATGGTCTTCTTGCAGAGAACCACAGACTCAATGCTGACTATTTTCCATTTCTGCATATAACCTAACCTGAGTTTAGGTCTGTTTTGGTCAGTTGGGCAATAATATTAACTGAGACAATGGTGAGAAATAGCTTCAATAAAGGTAGTAAGGCCAATAGCTGTCACATCAACAAATGTGGTAAGGAAATTGGGTCTTCACTTCTAAAGGTAATCTGGTCTTTTACTTCAAATCATAAATTATAATAAGTAGGTATGTCTAGAACTAACATTTTCAATGAACAGGGCTGTAGCATCATAAGACTACAAGTAACAGATAAAAGGCGAAGTGTCTTCGCAATTGGCTATATTTTCAGCAGTAACTAACACTTAATTTTATTTATTTGCAACCACATTTTGGGTAAAAACATGAAATGAATAGCTTGTAAATGCAAATGTCTCTAGAATACCATACATTTGGCAAAAATATTGTAAAGGAATTGCTTTGTGTATTCATGACCCAAAGCATATGTTACTGGAATGGGAAGTATTATTTCAAAACTGTCCTTAGCTCTTGCTTTGATGATTAGATTTTATGCTTGGGTAATTACACTTTAGAATCAAGATGAATTATAAATAAGATGTATAATGGATTAGAGGCAATGGGATGTGGAGAACACCTCGGGCACCTTATTATGAGAGATAGGCCTTTATCCCCATAATCTCAATACTAAGGTATTACTGTAATTATTGTCTGTAAATAGGAGCTTAAGTGAAATTCACAGGACATAGGTGAAGCCCAACGAAGATGCTAGTTTGTATGTGCTCCTAGTTTCCTTAATCTTTTTCATTTATCATTTTCCTTATTTGTGCTAATAAATATTTTCATATAATGATGGAAAATTGCTAAGATTAATGGGAAAGTATGTTTTAGAATATGCTATTTAAAAAGCCTACCAATAACAAGAAGAATTTTTTTTATCGTTTATTTATTTTTGAGACAGAGAGAGACAGAGCATGAACGGGGGAGGGTCAGAGAGAGAGGGAGACACAGAATCCGAAACAGGCTCCAGGCTCTGAGCTGTCAGCACAGAGCCCGACGCGGGGCTTGAACTCACAAACTGTGAGATCATGACCTGAGCCGAAGTAGGACGCTTAACTGACTGAGCCACCCAGGCGCCCCAAGAAGAATTTTTAACATTTAAAATCTGGAGTGGAAGGTAGAATGAATTAAAATAATTTGCTACTCTACTAGCATTTTTATTTGTAAGTGAACAGCATTATTTTAAATAAATGCAGAAAAAATAAAGCTGTAGTAGCTTTCTCTTCAGGACAAGTAAAGGTCAATCTTGCCTACTTGCTCCATACTTTTTATAGCAAAATCATATTGCAGAATCAGAGAATTCTACAACTTCAAAGCCCAGTGTGTTCTTTTATAGATTGGATAACTATGTAACAACTCCTATAGCAATTAAATAATTGACCAAAGTCACACAGTAATGTTATAATCAAACATTTCTTGGGACAAAATTCTAGAAAAGTCTCAAGTTCTTTCTGTCTTGTACCTTTGAATCTTTTATGCTCATTGGAAAGGTAGCATGTTTTATATGTGCCACATTCACTGTCTCATTGTTCACAACTACACTGTGTGTGCATATGTGTATTTTGGTTGGTTGTGCATATAAGTACAATACATATACTTACTGGTATGTGTACAAGTGCATATATGTCTATGTAGGAGTTATGATTTAATAATGAGGTGGATTATTTGATTATTTATGATCAAAATAGACACATTCATATGACTATTGTCTTTCAAAACGATCACAAAGCTATTATTCTAAGGATGTTTCACAGATATTTGCAGTTATTCTTATGAAATTCTTCTCTGAACAATGTGGAATTTATATAATGGTAATTAAGTTGAATGACACTGCAGTTTACAATAGGGCTTTCACACGCATATTTTCATTTAAATCAATTCTCATGATAATTCTATAGGTAAAAATCCTCAGGTCCAGCAACAGGCAAGCAAATGCCCTGTCCAAGTGGTGAAACTAGGGAGGCTTCACTGAGACCAAACCCCTTTTCATTATAATAGGCTACATCTCAAGATATTTATATTCGTTATTTTTAAGTTACTTTAGTTTTGACCTGGTGCCATCACCTGCTTTAGGATTTCTCAAATCCTATTTACAAAAGATGCATGAAGTTTTTTCAAAGAAACCAGTATGTGGACATACAATGAATTATTCCATAATAATACTATTAGCATCAACCCACGTTGACTACTGCCAGGTAGTGTAAGAAATACTTTAGGTTCTTAGCTCATTTCACCTTCATAGGAGGCTCAGCTATTAAAAATATCCAACGAGGTATGCTGTGGGGACCAACCAATCTGCCTCCCTCCCCAGGAGGGAATGTGGGCTGTAGGGCCGGAGCAGGTCTGGAACAGCCCTCTCATGCCAGCTTTCGCTGGTTGCACTGTGGGGAGGCAGGAGAGGGTGAGTGTGGAGGCAGTTAGTGAGGGGCTTAGGGATTTACCAGGCGAAGATTAAAGGGGACTAGTAAATGGTGCAAGGTCTCAGTTCAAGTATATGGTGACGTCGAGTTTCAAACCCAGGCCAGTTTCTCATCCATTCCACCTCTTCCCACATTATACTCTTCCTATTAATATTTAATATTCACAAAAATGAAATAGACTTCCAGAGGATAAAGATATAGAAAATAGGCCAACTCTAAAGATAATCAAAGGAAAATCCCAGAGAGTAAAATAGGCAATTTTAGAAATATAATGACTGAATGACAGTGTCACTATTGGAACAGTATATGTCCTACTGAGAAGCCTATGTGAAAAGGAACAGTCTGCTATTCAGTGCCTAAGTTTTGTCACGTTCTACATAAAAACAGTTTTTCCAAGCCCAACATAATCCTGTCTCATAATCACTGCAGCTTAAAAAATGTCTTTAGCCATGTAGAAGAGATGCCAAGAAAATAGATCAGATATGCTAAATGTGACTTATGAAAACATTCTTGTTTCCTGACTATTCCGTAGGTTTCCAAATCTTAATTTTCATCAAATATTTCCCTCCGCATGTGATTCCTGTTTTTACGTAACAATAACACCACCCTGATCTTACCGTGTCTCACGCTGTGAGTGGAAAGTAAAAAAAAAAAAAAAGAATAGTTTACGGGTATGCATGAAGAAGTAAACCTGACTGCAGCAAAGACAGTTCTGGAAGTATTTCCATTTGGCTGGTTAAGTGAGTTGAGCTAATGCAGGTTAGTGGGAGCCAGCTTACCTCACAGGACAAACCGGAATAGCCTGGGGGACAATCACATCTTTCTATCAAACGAGCTGGAGGAGTCACCGCTGTTATGCGTCCTTGTTCAGCTACCTCCATCGAGATTTCAGAAATCCTAGAAACAGCGAGTGTGTGCTTGGATCACCACAGCAGTACATTAAACTCACCTAGCAAACACCCAATCCTACAGTCTTCTCAGGTTTTTGTCAATAACCTTGAGCTTGTCCTATTGTTTTATTAATTTTTTTAAAAAAATTTAAATGTTTATTTATTTTTTTTGAGAGGGAGGGATAGAGAGTGAGCAGGAGAGGAGAAGAGAGAGATGGACACAGAATCCCAAGCAGGCTCCGCACCGTCAGCATGGAGCCCGATGCGGGGCTTGAACCCTTGAACTGTGAGATCATGACCTCAGCTGAAATCAAGAGGAGGGCACTTAATCAGCTGAGCCATGCAGGCGCCCCTGTCCTGTTGTTTGAAAGCTGCCTAAATTCGACTTATTCCTGTATCTTTGCTTCCTCAAAGGCTGAGATTACACATTAGTAAAATATTCACATAAATCATAAGGCGTTTAGTAAATTAGATGTCTGATGTCCTGTTGAGAAGTTATTATGAAGATTTTTTTCTCCACATTTTAAAATGTGAGTGGCTTCAGGTAGACATGGCCAATTAATTAGACATTTATATTCCTTCAAACAGACAAACCAAGGTCATTCCCCATTAGAATATCTCCCGTAGTCACTAGTGAAATTGCTTTTAATTTACAACCAGCCCGATTTCTCCCTCTTGAGTCTCTGAATGTCCTTTCAAGAACTTTAGAAAACCATCTAGAAAACAACGATTGAGCATACTCTAATTAAACGCTGATCTCTTTCTGAGATAGAGTACCTTTCAAATTAGTTATTTTGTTAATTTTATTAAAGAAATCCTTCAAGTATCTTAACTCACCTTTCCTATTGGTAGAAAGGTCCTTATAATTGAAAACAGTATTCCTAGTAAAAATGTCAATACCCTTTACATTAATTTGAAATTATGCATTAAAAATATATGCAGTCCATAAACTCAGACTATTTCATGACTGACTAACTGGTAACATGAAATGTTCTGCAAATAAACTTTTAAATGAGAAAACGAATAGTTTTGCTTCACTAAAAGTCACCTCCAATAGCTTAAGGAGCTTGAATCATAAACTTTGTAACAAGCATAGGTAGGTTTTATTGACACTGAATTAGGCATGCACACTCTGACTTTGCTAGATTGTAATCTGCACCCTGAAGATCAGCCAGCCTTTACCAGGCACATGTTCAATTAAAATTCAGATTTTCCTCTCCCCTCCTTTTAGTAGACAAAGCCTTCAGATCTGTAAACAAACCACTCCCCTCCTGTAAGAAAGAGTCTACCTTTATGTCACCCTGGATTCTCTGTGGGAGTAAGAAGGTAACATGGTGTTTGTTCACAAGTCAGTTACTTTGACATTTTATGATATTTTATAACATGAGTTCCTAGCATCCTCTTCCCTTCTCTTATCTATGCATGCACATAACAGGCTAGTGAGTATTTAAAAACCAAGAAAAACTTGGGGTGTCTGAGTGGCTCAGTCGGTTAAGTGTCTTGACTTCAGCTCAGGTCATGATCTTGCAGTGTATGGATTCGAGCCACACATCGGGCTCTGTGCTGACAGTTTGGAGCCTGGAGCCTGCTTCCGATTCTGTGTCTCCTTCTCTCTCTGCCCCTCCCCCTCTTGCTCATGCACCTGTGCGCTCTCTCTCTCTCGCTCTCTCTCTCTCTCTCAAAAATAAATAAACATTAAAAAAATTAAAAACCAAGTAAAACTTGAATTGCATGTCAACAACAGATATTTGTGCAATACCCCTGGTTTTTCTCAGGAGATGAGAGAGGAACTGTTTTGCTTGAATCAGGGATTTGGCCAAACTCAAGCTTCTATTTAAGTGAATACCGAAATGCAAAGTTGTTACATCCTTCATATAAATGTAGAAGACAAAAGCAAAGAAATGAAAACCACAACGTCAGCACTGGACATTATGTACAAAGTCTCAAGCTACATGTAAAACTCTTAAACTCTCTGCTTCTGAGACTACTTTAAATTTGTAACTGAATAAAGACGCAGGGTTACGTATGTCCTAACTATTTTAGCGGGGGCTTTGGGGGCGGGAAGGTTCAAATGTATTTTTCACCTTTGTCACAACTCCACTGTATTAGAAACGTAAGGGCAAGTCCTTTGCTTTATTTGTTCTTATTGTTGATACACAATGGCTTTAGTTTTTATTGAGCCTAGAAAAAGTGATGTATTTATTTATCCTTAAGTTTCAGAAAATCATCTCTTAAACCAAAGCATTTTATTTAGGGAGATCTGTGAATAACGTGACAAGAGAAAGAGACTTGTGAGGGGAAAAGACCAAACAACAACAACAACAAAGTGGTCTTTTCTACCATAAAAGGTGGAAATGGTGTGAGGGAAGCAAAGAAAGTATAATGAAAGATGCATGAAAACGCTGCTTCTGTCAGTTCCACTGACAAAACGTTCTGTGCACTGCTATGTTCTCACTGCAGCATGGAGCCATTTGCAAAGTAACAATTAATTTCCACACTCACAAAGTTACCCGCTGTCTTCCATGAGACGGAAATGTGGCCTGGCTTCTGCCACCTGATTTACACTTGGTATTCTAAAATAATTAATGATATCACTGACAGTATATTTTTAGTACATGCTTTTTTTTTTATCATTTCACAGAAAATAATCTTAGACATGAGAAATGTAAAGAGAACACCATAGGGATACAGATATGAAAGTGAATTTTGGTCCTTGATTTATTCTCTAACCCAAAGGCCCTACTTACGGTACCTTCAGAAAAGCAATACGGATCTTCTCCAACAAAGAAAAAAGATGTTCTTCCATGTTTAGTATAGTTTAAACATCTGAAAGTTGCTATTTATATATTCATTGCTTTGCCAATAAAAGGCTTCATAACTGTTTTGTTTTGTTTTCCAAAACTGATCTACTACTAATTTATTATACAAGACTATTTCAAACATCTATTGAGTCCATATTTTTACAGGAAATAATAGAGAAACTGACATGCCACAGAAATTGAGACTATGTGTATGAACTCCATGCAACTTTCAGCCTCCATGGTAGGAACCTTAGCTACATCCGTGCAATTCCTCAGTTTATCTCCCTGGATAAGTTGTCCCTTCTACTCTAGGAACATGACCACATGTTGTCATTTTGAAATCTGGCTTCTCCATTATTTTTTCTTTATCCTGTCATTTTAAATGTCTAACTTGCTACAAACTCCTTTCCTTCATGGTTTCTAAACAAGTTTACTTCTCTTTGAGATTAAACCGTCACCCCTTGGCCTTTGACACTGTCCTATTCCTCCCTTTCACATTTATGTTCATGAAAAACAAGAATCTACACCCATACCCATACACCCATATTATTAGTCTACACCCACTGTATCCCTTTCATTGCTCAAAACTTTGATATCTGCCCCAGGATTCTACTAAAGCTGGTGTTATGAATGGCACAGTGTGATCCTAAGTGTCAGTCTCAAAAGCCTCATTTTAATTGGCCTCTTTGGGTGATATGAAAAGGCTATACTCCCTTATAGGATTCTCACCCTTCGGCTTTCAGGACATCACATTTACTCTTACTATTCTTCTGTTCTTTTCCCTTCAGTGTGATTCCTAATCTTTCACATCATGATGCACAGGGAAAGGGACGATGCTGTAGGGCACACTGGGATGAACATGTGAGAATGCCCATGGTTGGAAAAGATGGGAATAACTAGGCCCTCTCTGGCTCCCCTGAAGGTCAAAGGTCACTTTTTCAGCAATCTTGGAGTCTATTTACAACATAACAGTTATCTATCTCTACCCTATGCGGCTACTCTTGAATTTCTGACATCTAAAACTCACCAGGTCAAAGGTCAACTTGATATATATTTTTTTCCCCTTAAACTTGCTTCTCATCCTATTATTCTTTTGGGGGCAATGGTAATATCCTCCACCATATGACCTGGATACCGTCCTTGACTTTTGTCTTCTATCATCACACTCCCAAACACTTTGAAATCTTTCTTGTCTGTGTCTTACTGATCTTACCTATAGACTCTAAAATAAGAATTTAGCTTTTATTCCATTAGGGTTTACCTGCTTTGTCTCATGATATTTCCGTAAGTTGCTTTGATAAGAATATAATGAATATCATATAGAATATCCAAGAAGTCTTCACGGGTCACGGTTCTACTGATTCGAGGGTCATCACCATAATATTTCCATTCTTTCTGTTAATAAGAAGAGACACCACTTTGATGAAACTAAATGCGAAACCACTGGCATCCTTGCACCAAACTAATAACCTTACCTCTGTCATTTCAATCTCGTGCCTTGTCAATTGGCCAATTAGAGGAGCAGCCATATGCCTGATGATAATTCTAGCATGAGTAGGAGTCCCGCCTCGAATTATAACTTGAGGATTATAGGTGGAGAAACCTGTCTCTTCCCGAGCCTCGAAATAGATCGCGTACTTGAGTTTGCCTCCATAGGCCGTCAACTGATGGAATAAAATAAGGAATGATGAGTTAGATGATGCCCCCCATGGCATGATTCCAAAAGTATATTTTCCTTTGTTCTCATATGCCTTTGAGGTTCTTGTCGTTTACCTTCTTGCCTTCAAATTGTTCTGGAAGTTTCCAGTAAAAGGGTTCCAGGTGGAGCTCCTGTCTCACCAGATCCATATGTGCAACAGTCTCCGGATGTTGAAAAACGATGCCTTTGGTGGTAGTATGCTGCAGAGCCTCGTCCACCAGGGGCAGGATGGTCTGCTCAGGCTTCAGAGTCACCTGCACGGGAATCGAAACACAGCGGGGGGCTGAGTTCACATCTCGTGGGCACTCCTGTAAGACTAGGTAATGGACTTGTGTGTCTACCTGCAGCCCCTTTCTCCTTCCGAGGAGGTGTTCCGACCCGAAACTAAACTCGTGCAGAGTGAGCCAGCAGGACGGGGGTGAATCTTTCAGCCTTGTTTGCATAGGGAAAACTACAACATCTGTGAGAATTGGTCATTTACACTAATAAGAAGTAGAACTTAAAAGTGGGAGGCATTAAGGAAAAATTAGGGTAAAAATGAAAATGCTGCCACCCTAAAAGTCAATGATCCTCTAAGGCCAGGTAGCGTGAATGTGCAGCAAGTTCTGGTTTCTATCGCTGCCTTAGCGCATACCCACATTCATGCTCCGGTGCCCTCACTTGGAATGCGGCTTCCTTCCATCCCAAAACATAATGCTTCTTTTACAACGTTTCCCTTTCTTACTTGGCATCTATTTCCTTATCAACAATAAATGAACTATTTTTTTGGAAGATAAAAAAGCATTTACTCCAACCGTCGAAGTCCACACGGCCCAGTTCTAAATGTGCGCAGGGGAAAAGGTTACTTAAATGCTTTACCATTGCCTCCTATCCCTCGTGCCTGGCTGAAAGACACCAGCAAGAACTAACAGTAAACCATTACGTGGCTCAGCGGTTTCTTACTCACCTGCGTACGGATCAGTCCTTTGGCTTCAGAGCACTGGGTAGTGGCGCCGAAGCAATAGCAGCTGCTGCAGCCAAGTGGGTTTTTGGCATCTAGTCCAAACTTGCCTGGCCGGCACCTGTCACAGCGCACACCTTCTACATGCACCTGAAGAGGAGGAGAGTTCCTCAGGGTCCATAATGAAATTGTGAGAGAAATGCACTTGAGAATGAATAATGCTTCTTTTTAATTGAGCAAAAAGGAACGCTGAGTGTTAGACTCACATCGCAAATGGCAGTTGTGGTTAATTTCATTGTTAGGATTTCCTAAGTCTAAAACAGGCTCTATTTATACATAAATGCATTGCAAAGGATACCATATATGGTTTTTAAAACCTAAGTAGCACACTTCCTAATATCCACTGTTAACAATACAAAAGAGTCATGAAAATTTCAAAAGCAAAATAGAAACTCTGATTCCTAGACAGGGGTGTGACACAAAGTTGTAAAACACAGGCAGGGTGTTACAATATAGGTTCATATAATTATCATGATATGATGTATATACACACATACAATGCATATTAAATATAGTGTATAATCATAACATGTAATAATGTAGCATTGGACTTTGTGTTTTGTCTGGGGCAAAATGGGCTGCCACTTTCTGAAATTCTGGAGACTATTTTGATAATCACGCCCTGGGTTTTATTTTCCTATTTCCTCTGTTCCTCTTTGCATAGACTTTTTCTTGAAAAGATACCTCTGACACAGTCTTAACTGTATTTATCCTGGGATTGATTTTTCAGATCTGTCTAAGGGGGGAAAAATCCCTCTTATCCTTTTTAATTGGCTGTTTTTCTACATCATTTAACAATATTAATGAGAGCTGAATCTTGCACGCAGTCGCTGTTTGTTATGTCAGTGTTTTTATGTGATGAAATTTTACCGAACTTCCATAGCAGTAAATATATCTTTTCAGTGTACAGTGATTGTGGGTTAATTTGAAGAGAAATGTTTTTTTATAAGCCCTATTATCTAGCTGTGATTTTTCTCTGATGATGCTTAAGAGAATTGTCATTTTTTTCCTTCCCAAATTACTCCTTTTTAAGCAAAGCAAATATGTAAAGAAAAATTGAACTTTACCATTAAAAATATATCGTCTCTATCAACTAGAAGTTGGGTTTTGGTTGCAAAGAAGTTCTTAAAGAGAACTTATTATGCCAATATGTGTATGTGTATGCCAATGAACATATATGAATAAAAACTGTGCCTAGTAATGAATTTTTATTTGTTTAATGCCGTGAAGTCCATGAATAACGGAGACTGAAGTTAAAATTAAGCAATGGAAATAGAATCCAGGGAAATCTTTCCTTACCGTATGTCAGCAGCACATACCTTACAGGTGCATTGCCCTGTCTGATCCATACAGGAGCACTTTTTAGTCTCTGAATCGCAGGTCCTTTCATCAGTACCCGGCAGGAAGCACTCGCAGGGGCTGCAGTGAGGGTAGTTCCAGTGACCTCGATTGCACTCTGTACATTTTGCACCAGAGAATTTGGGATGACAGTTGCATTGGCCTGTGTTTGTATTGCATTGGAAATCCAAGGATCCTACTGTGCTGCAGTTACAAGCCTATGGAGGAGATAAAAACAGCAACCATTAACACCATTTCATGGGAAATATCTTAAAATTTTAATTCGAATGTTTCTCTGCTTCCATTAAATACATATTAATCATGTGTCTGTTATATGCTTTGTACTGTTCTAGTTTAGTCACTTGGGAAACATCAGCGAACATAACATTAAAATCGTTTCCTGCATTTACTAAAACAGATGACTGTTCAGAAAACATAATCCTATTGAATAAGAAATAAAATGTGTCTGTTTCTGTCTTTTTCTGTGGCAAGGAAGAGGAGTTAGGTATGGGTTTTCTTCAACCGCTTTCTGTTTCAAAGAGTGAAGTTTAGACAGTCATTTTACCTTATCATCTCATTTTTACAGAATTAAAGTTGTAAAGAGACTTATCTCACAGTCTAACAGAAGGAGACAAGTGAGTATATATATAACAGCATGAAATAAGAATTACATAATAGAAGTGCAGAAGTCTCTGAGAACATACAGACTCCCAAACCAGATTTGGGGAAGCTGAGAGGACTCAGGCAAGTGACATCTAGAATGCACTTTTCTGACATTTAGTTTTGCAAATGAGCCTGATTTGAGGGGCTTTGCTGCTAACCTATTTTCTTCTTCCTAGGCATGCATAAGCTTGTTCTCTTTATTTAGGTAATTCAAAGTTTTGCTAGAATTTTTAAAAGTTTGAGTCTTTTTTTATTAATTTACTGGAATCTGTTAAAGTTCTTTCAGTTTGAGAACAAAATTATTTTTGATTGAAATTTTTAGTTCTGTTCTATTTTTTTAAGTTTATTTATTTATTTATTTATTTTTGAGAGAGAGAGAGAGAGAGAGAGAGAGAGAGAGAGAGAGAGAGAGAGAGAGAGAGAGAGAGAGAGAGGTTAGAATCCGAAGCAGGTTTCAGGCTCCAAGCTGTCAGCACAGAGCCTGACATGGGACTCAAACTCATGAGCAGTGAGATCATGACCTGAGCTGAAGTCGGAAGCTAAACTGACCGAGCCATCCAGGTGCCCCTAGTTCTGTTCTAATTTACCAATTTTCTTCTTCAGAATCACCTGCAATTCTTAAAGTATACCACTTGTGTCTGTTTGTAAAATCTGTAATATTAGGACCTAATATTTTCTGTAGTTTTCTATTTGCCTCTCAAATTTGTTGACCATTTTATGGTGCCCATTTTACATAGTGAAAATTCTCTCCTATGTATATGCCACCAATGCATTTTTAATTACACTATTGCTTTTTTAGCTGAGTTTCCATGATTTATTTCATCTCACTCACCTTCAATTTCTACTCATCCATGTGTCTTTTCGTTTTACATTCTTTTCAGGCTTTCTGCTCTTGATTTACAGAGCTCATATCTCATTGCAATTTAATGAAAAAGCCAAGCAGGCTTCTAAAATGCCATTAGGAGCTTGGAATAAGTCATTTTCAGAGATCAGCAGTGCCAGTGACCAAAGTACTGTCTCTGAGCTCTCAGTTCCCTCTTCCTTACCCTGCTTTATGATACTGTAGTTAGACCCTGTAGACATTTCTCCGTAGTTAGGTAGCAGAAGTTTAGGCCTAGTCAACAGTGGGCCCGAGAGAGACCTAATAAGGCCCCAGTGGAGGGAAGACACTTCTGTCCTGGGTTCTGGTTCTTCATCACTATTGTCATTATTACTATTTTACTATTTGGCATCGGAGCCCAGTAGCCCAGAAAGAACTTCATTTGGGCCTTCAGCCCAAAAGGGACTTTCTCCCCATAGGCAACTTTCTGAGTAGCTTTAGTCTGCACATATGCTCTGAATGTGACCAATAGCTCCGGCCTGCTCACTACCTGCAACAGTGGTGGACAGCTTCTATAGACCAGTACTTACCCGCAAACTCTGTTCACCCTCACTCAGCCTAGAAATAGTAGCTTCACTTTTGTACCTGCTACTTCAGGACCCCATATATCTCTTCTTATCCTTTTTTAGGAACTAACGACCTATTACCAGTTAACAATTCTTTATATTCTATTTTCCCTGTTGAAATAACTTGTGGTTTCTGTCTTATAAGCGGGTCCTGACTTGGTACCCATGTGGGTGCCACCTCTCGCTGTGTCTGAGTCTTCCCTCACACAGTGTTTGTACGTCATCGATGACCCGATTCTTTTTGGTGCTGTTTTATTATCCTTCTTAGATCTGTAGCTCTATGAAGACTTATATGCATTGCAACTTGCCAAATTCCCAGATCCAAGTCTAGGTGGATATTCCTTTGCGTTTCCTACACTTTCATTGCTCAGCTTAATTCTTATGTCCACCACTACTGGGGACACTCCTGCCCCTGCTCCTGCCCGTAGCAGTTTACTTAGGAGACGACTCTTTCTAGGATGTGATATATAATCACCAGCTTCTTCAATCATCTTTCCTGTCCAAATGTTTGGTGAAGTATCTTTGCAGATTCTGACATTGAAATAACCACCAGGCCTCCTTTGGGGTTAATCTCTGTGATTAAGTTTTTTTCTGACTTCTTTGTTATCCAGAAAAAAAAATCCTACTAAAAGTTATTTGAAGCCTAAAGATCCAAAATGCGATTATTTATTATATAATAAATGTAGACATAGTTTCCTAAGAATAGAATAACCCACTGCTGTCACTCCACCGAAGTCATCTTTATAGAACATCAGATTTAGAATGTGATTTCAAAACAAGGATAATTAACTTTGACTTCAATGATTTTTTTTGGCTCACTTAATAAAATGGGCCATAATTAGAAACAGAAAATTATGATACGTTATGGAAACTGCAGTCATGTAATAAATTTTAAAAGGTCTTAGGAGACATTCTTATCCTTTAACTAAAACATGAAGTGTCTGCTACCCCATTTGTTATATAATACCAAAGCACTAATTCTTAAAGATTAGATGACTACACAAGCAGACACGCGGCCTTTCCAAATCAGGAAGTTTATTCCGGAAGTTATAGTGGAGACTAAAAGGGACCATTAACCATATGTTTGGATAGTACTATGGCCAACATCAAACTTAAATCATAATTAGATGTAATGTTTATTTAGCAATAGAGGATTTATGCACTATTCCCCTGCTAGTGAAAGATGGCTGGCTTTGTATTCTACTCCACTGAAAGCTCAAATGATGTGTGTCCTCACACCTCAACACAGAGAAATTATGCATGACACAAAGAAAGGGAAGCCGTAAATCTCAAATCACTGTTCATTTAGATTATAATCATCCAAAGTTTTTCGGTGGTAGAATACATGCTCATAAATATTTGTGAGGACTCTATGTATTTTTTTGTGATTGTTCATAATGATGAAGTGTGTAGCTATTCAGAAATTTAGATTTTTAACAGTGGTTCAAAGTAATAAAACATTTTCAATCAACTCCAATAAACATAATGTTTATCCAACAACCAGTAAAAATAACAGTATCAAACATAGAACTACAATTTTTTTCTAAGGAAACTTGGTTTATATTCCATCCTGATTTGTATCCACATTAGGCATCAGCTTTAATTTCGGAAGATTATTAGAGCTTGGCCACATTGCAGGATTTTGTGAATAGAATAGAACCCTCTTAAGTTTACTTATGGCTTATTCATGAGTCCAAGGGATGGGGCAGATGCTTGGATTAAAGGTGAAAATGCAAAAAGTCAGTCACCAAAACTTATAACACTGTTCATACTTAGAAAAAACTTTGGAACTCTTGAGAAATTTTGTTTTGTTTCTAAAAATGTAGTTCAAACTTAATAGTGCCATTGGCAATAGAAAAATGAGTGTCCTGTCTAGTTTTTAATTTAATTTAAAATTTAATTTAATTTAATTTAAATTAAAATTTAATTTAGTCTAATCATACAGGTAATTGAAGTCATGTATCTATATTTCCTTGAACAATCACCAATACTCCTGTTTGCCTCTAGATTATGTATTCTGGACCAGTGTATTCAAATGTCTTATCATATATGTAGAGATGATTAGACCTTGCATGTGTGCTAAATCAGTGGAAAAAAACAGTTTACATCACTATAGTATACCACCGTGGAGTCAAACAGGTCACACTTGGTCATGACGTTCCAACAATCTCCAGCCCAATGTGACCAATTAGAACACCTCTCATTAACATCAAAAATGTCCTTATTTGCCACTCTTAATGAACACAGGCCAGCCCTAATCCTATTTGACCTGTGTTACATTTGACACACAAAAAATATTTCTTCTCTTTAAACAGTCTCCTAGGTGTTTTTTTTTAAATTTTTTTGACATTTATTCATTATTGAAAGATAGAGAGAGACAGAGCATGAGCAGGGGAGGGTCAGAGAGAGAGGGAGACACAGAATCCAAGGCAGGCTCCAGGCTCCGAGCTGTCAGCACAGAGCCCAATGCAGGGCTCTAACCCACAAATCACGAGATCATGACCTGAGCCAAAGTCGGACGCCCAACCGACTGAGCTACCCAGGAGACCCCGTCTCTTAGTTTTTAAAGCACTCACTTGGTTTATCTTCTGTCTTTTAAGCTGCTAACCGACAAAATCAAAAACTAAAAAATGAAAAATAAGAAACAACTATTTTTAGACTGAATGCCAGGAAGCACAGTACTGTGATTTCTGAGAGAAGAAAAGCAAAGCAGTATATAAAGGAATTTTCTAGGGTGCAACCCATAAAAGAAGAACCCAAATGAAGCCCTGCACTATAACTGGGTTGAGAAACAGAGTATGGAGATGCTGAGACAGAATTTATTGGGCCAATAGAATGTGTCTAAAAAATAGAAAGTCAGGGTGCCTCGGTGGCTCAGTTGTTTAAGCATCTGATTCTTGATTTCAGCTCAGGTCATGATCTCATGGTTCACAAGATTGAGGCCCCCACATGGGGCTCTGCACTAACAACACAGATCCTGCTTGGGATTCTCTCTCCCTCTCTCTTTTCCTCTTCCCCATACACACACTCTCTCTGCCTCTCTCAAAAAAAAAAAAAAACTTAAAAAAAAATAAATTTATGGGCACCTGGGTGGCTCAGTAGGTTAAGCATCTGACTTTGGCTCAAGTCACAATCTCATGGTTCACAAGTTCACACCCCGTGTGGGACTCTGTGCTGCTATCTCAGAGCTTGGAGCCTGCTTCAGATTCTGTGAGTGTCTCTCTCTCTGCCCCTGCCCTTCCCTGCACGTGCTCTGTCTCTCTCGCTCAAAAATAAATATAAAAAAATTAAAAATTTAAAAATGAGAAAGTTATATACAGAGAGAATTCTAGAAATCTGCAGTAGTGTCCCCTTGAGTCTTTGGCTGAGTACTGATCTGTGTATGCATGGGATAAAATTCTGTGTGGCTGAGGAAAAAAAAAGAAAAAATAAAACACTGAAAAGGCATGAGCTTAAAAATTCCTAAACTCACATAAAGCTTGAAATAATTCATATCCCCAACAGCCAGAGTGGAAATACACAGTAATGCACCAGGTAGCGTTCTCAATGCACTTAGCCCTTTAGTAGTGATGCTAAATGATCCCTGGATTAAAGGGTGCTCTAGACCCTCCCTAAAAACAAAAGGAAACAACAAAACAACAAAAACCCCAAACACTTAAAAACAAGGATCAAACAGATCCAAGTGATTAGTGAGTAATTAACCTGTTTGCCAAGATAAAGATTAATACTCCTTAAAAGAATACAACAAAACCAATGTGAAAAAATGAAAAATGTACAACAATGATCTGGCATCCACATCAAAATGATCAGGCATGGAGAGAAACATAACCAGGAGAAAAGTCAACCATTAAGAATAGTATTGAAATAAAAGAAATGGTGGAATTAGCAGACAATCACACTGCAAAAGCTAATGTTTATATTATAAATATTCTCAAGAATAAATGGAAATGTGAATATAATGAGGAGAGAAATGACAGCTATAAAAAAAATCCAACCAGAAATTTTAAAGATGAAAAGATGAAAAATTTGAAATGAAAAATTATTATGTAACCAACTGGATTAAGAATAGATTAGACACTGTAGAAAAAAATCAGTAAATTTAGACACTTCATAATAGAAACTATCAAAAATAAAGAATAGAGAAAAAATAAGAATGAAAGAACAAACAATCTCAGTCAACTGTGGAAAAATATCAAGTAGACCAACATATACATTAGTTCCATGAGGAGACAATGAGGATAAAGAAGAGAAAAATATTTGAAGATATACTGGCTGGAAAATTTCCAAATTTAATAAAAACTCTGGTCCCACAGATCTAACAGGTCCAACTTACCATATGAGAAGTAAACAAGAAAACCACAAAAAGACAGCATAATCAAATTGCTAAAAACCAGGACTTTAAAAAAATTGTTTAATGTTTATTTATTTCTGAGACAGAGAGAAACAGAGCATGAGTGGGGGAGGGGCAGAGAGAGAGGGAGACACAGAATCTGAAGCAGGCTCCAGGCTCTGAGCTGTCAGCACAGAGCCCGATGTGGGACTCGAACTCACGGACCATGAGATCATGACCAGAGCTGAAGTTGGTCTCTCAACCGCCTGAGCCACCCCGGCGCCCCTGAAAACCAGGACTTTTATATCTAGAAAAAATATCTTTGAAAAATGAAGGAAAAATGCAGTTTTTGAACATACAAAATTGAAATAATCATTGAGAGCAGACCTTACCAGAAATAATAATAGTCATAATTAGGGATGTAGTTAATGGAAGAACTAACATGATATGAAACAGAATTTGGCTGTACACAAAGTAACAGAGAGCACGGGAATTGACACATGTATAGAAAACAGAAAAGCAGCATTTTTGCCTTTTAAAAAGAAAATTGACTATGTATGTATGTATGTATGTATTTTTGAGGGGTTTTTTAATGTTTATTTTTGAGAGAATACAAGCGAGGAAGGGGCAGACAGAGGGGGACAGAGGTTATGAAGTGGGCTCTGTGCTACAGGCTGACAGCAGCCAGCCTGATGTGAGGCTTGAACTCATGAAATGAGAGAGTGTGGCTTGAGCCAAAGTTGAACACTCAACCTACTGAGCCGCCCAGGTGCCCCCATTAACTATTTAAATCAAAATCACCATAGGGCGCCTGGGTGCCTCAGTAGGTTGAGCATCTGACTTAGGCTCAGGTCATGAGCTCCGTGTTAGGCTCTATGCTGACATCTCAGAGCTTGGAGGCTGCTTCAGATTCTGTGTCTCCCCCTCTGTTGTCCCTCCCTTATTCCCACCCCCCCTCTCTCAAAAATAAAATAAACATTAAAAAAAATTTAAATCAGAATCATAAGATTATATTGTAGGATATATAATACATAGAAGTAAGGTGTATGACAACAATAACATAAAGGACAAGAAAAGAAGTAACAAAAAGGGTAAGCAGCAATTAGAGGTTTACTCTTATAAGGTTTCTACACTAAATGTAAAGTATATAATATTATTTTAAGATACATTATGAAAAGTTCAGATGTTGAGCTATTAAAATATTAAGTTAATATCTATCTCTAGGCAATGACAAAAAACATAAAATAGAGTTAATAAGTCAAAAGTGAAGATAAAATGTAATTATAAAAATTACTCAATCCCAAATAAGACAAGAAGAAAAAAGAAAGCAAGAACAGGTGGGGCAAAGCAAACAGAAAAATGTAGACTTAACTCCAACATATGGATAATTACATTAAATGGAAATGTTCCAATTAAGATTATATCAATAACAAAGATTTAAATATATGCTATCTAAAAGAGACACATTAAAATATTTAAAAAGAGATGGAATAAATCACAGTGTGGAGAAATGTATACCACATAAATACCAATCAAAAGAAGGATGGAACGGGGCACCTGGGTGGCGCAGTCGGTTAAGCGTCTGACTTCAGCCAGGTCACGATCTCGCGGTCCGGGAGTTCGAGCCCCAGCCCCGCGTCAGGCTCTGGGCTGATGGCTCAGAGCCTGGAGCCTGTTTCTGATTCTGTGTCTCCCTCTCTCTCTGCCCCTCCCCCGTTCATTCTCTGTCTCTCTCTGTCCCAAAAATAAATAAACGTTGGAAAAAAAAATTTAAAAAAAAAAAAAAGAAGGATGGAACTCTGGGCTATATGATTATCAGAAAAAGTATTCTTTTTTCACAAGAAATATTACCCAGGATAAAAGGGACGCTTCATATTGATAAGGGCATCAACTTTTCAAAAAGACATAATCATCCTAAATGAGTATATATATAATATTATCACTTCAAAATACATGAATCAAAACCTGAGAGAACTGAAAGACAAATAGATAAATCATAATTATAGTTAAACACCCTCAGTTATTGATAGAATATGCACACATAAAAATCACTAAGAATAACTGGCTTGTATAGATTTCACCCAATAATAATAGAATACAAGGTATTTTCATGTACATTAATCAAAATGCACACTGTTATGAGACATAATACCAATCTCTATAAATTCAAAAGAACTGAAATAAAACACATTATGTTCTGAGACCAATACAGAACTAAATTAGATGTCAATAGCAGAAAGATATCTTTAAAACCCCCAAATATATGATGATCATACAACATATTTCTAAACAGTGAGTAAAAATAAGTAGTAAAATAAATAAGAATATTTTAAGGGTGAAAATTTAAACAATATATCAAAATGTGAGGTATGCAACTAAATTAGTGCCTGGAAGGAAACTTAATATATTTGTTGAATATATATTGAAGCTACCAAAAAGTAACTGGAATAAATTTTCATTTAAAATAAAATGCTTACATTAGTAAAGAAGAGAGATCTCAAGTCAATGACCTAAGTTTTCAGTTTAAGAAACTTGGAAAACAAGAGAAAACTAATCTCAAAGTAAACAAAAGAATGTTTATTTTGTACAGTTATCAAATTTATTGGTTAAAGTTGCTCATATTATTTCATATTACTATTTTAGTGTATGCAGGATCTTCATGATGTCCCTTCCTTTATTCTTGACTTTGATTATTTTTTGTCTTTTTTTTTTTCTTGATCAGTCTTCTTAGAGTATCATCAACTTTATTAATAATTGCAAAAAAACAGTTTCTGGCGTCATTGGCCTTTCTCTATTTTTATTTTCTATTTCATTGATTATGCAAACTCCTCAGAAACTATGAGAAAGGAATACTTCCCAATCTATTTCATGAGGGTAGCAGTACCCCAATAACAAAATCAGACAATAACACTCTAAGAAAACACAAACTATGAACTAACAGTCCTTATGAACAGACCCAGAGATCATTAACAAAATGCTAACAAACATAATCTAAAATAATTTAAAGTAGATAATCACTCATGATCAAGCAGGATTTATATGAGGATTGTGAAGTTGGACCAACATTTGAAAATCAATTAATATGATTCACCACATTAGCAGCTGAAAATGAAAAATTATATGATCATCTCCATAGATGCAGAAAATGCTTTTGATAAAATTGGACATATATTCTTGATAAAAGTTCTTAATAAACTAGGAATATGAGGGACATCTTTAAACTGATAAAGAGCGTTTGATGAAGAACATTTGTAAACATTATTCTTAATTGAAAAAGACTGAATCCTTTCTACTTAACATAAGGAATAAGGCAGGGATATTTGCTCCCACCACTACAAATCAACATTTTACTGCGATAGGCAAACAAAATGAAATAAAAGTTACATGGGTTGGAAGAGAAGAAGTAAAACTCAATTTACAGATGGTATTATTGTCTACATAGAAAATCCTAGTGAAGTTACCAAAAAATAGCTAGAATAAACTTCTAGCAGGGTGTCAATATAGAAAGTTAACGAATGGGGTGTGTGGCTGGCTTAGTCGGTAGAGCATGCAACACTTGATTGTGGGGTTGTGAGTTCAAGCTCCAAGTTGGGCATAGAGGCTACTAAAAAATATATAGAAATATAGTCTATTAAAAAAATAAAAGTTATTGTATAAAAATAATTGCATTTTCTGTTCTGGCAACAGTTGGAAACTGAAGTGAAATAAATAATAACATTTGTGTAAAAAATATAAAACACAATGATAAATGCAATAAAATGTACGAGACTTGTCCACCAAAAACTATAAAATGCTGCCGAGAAAAAAAATTACAAAGAAAAGTAAATGAAAACTTATGTCATATTGATACACTGGAAGATCTAATATTCTTAAAATGTCAATTTTCCCCAAATTGACCTGTAGATTCAATATAATCCCCATCAAAGTCTAGAAGGCTTTTGGTAAAGAAATTGAGAAGCTGATTTAAAAATTTATATGAAAATGCAAAGGATCTAACGTGTGCAAAAGGTATTAGAAATGAACGACAGTTGGAGAGTTTATACCACCCAATTTCATGCTCTGCTAGAAAGCTACAGTGATCAAGACAGTACAGTGTCAGTATAAGGACAGATAGACCAATGAAACAGAATAGAGTTCAGAAATGTATGTGCACATATAGTGCCAGGTTATTTTGACAAAGGAACTAAAGTAATTCAATGAGGAAGAAGAATAATCTTTTCAGAAAAGATGTTGGAAAAACTGGATATCTATTAAAAGGTGAACTTTGACCCTTACCTCAAACCACATAGAAAAATTAATATTGAAAATGCAATGTGGACCTAAATGTAAAATTCAAAACTATAAAACTTCTTGAGGAAAACATAGGAGAGGTGTCTCTAGATCTTGACTTAAGCCAATGTGCATTTCTTAGAAAATAAAAAGCATGACCCATGAAACAAAAGGATAATAAACTAGTCTTTATAAAAATTAGGTGAAGATACCACAGCAGAAGTAAAACACAAGCTGTTTACTGGGAGAAAATGGTTACAGAACATAAATATATTAAAGGACTGGTATCTAGAATACATAAAGAACTCTTACAACACATTACTGAGAAAATTAACAACCCCAAATAGAAAAGATTCGTACAGACACTTTGCAAGAAGATATATAAATGGGAAATAAATAAATAAGATTATTCCCAATATCATTGGACATTAAAGAAAGGCAAGGATATAAATAAACATCCAACTGAATGCTTAAAATTAAAGAGTCAAAATCCCAAATGTTGGTAAGGATGTGGAGTATTCTTGTGATGAAAAATGAAAACATAGGTCTACACCCATGCTTTTGACTTATAGACTAATGTTCATAGCAAAATTATTCATAATAGCACCACACTAGAAGTAACCCCAATGCCCATTAAATAGTAAATAAATAGAAAAGTCATTGCGCATCATCCAATGTAAAATTATTAAACAATTAAAAATAAACTACTCATATACAACAGTGTAGTTGAATCACAAAAGCATTATACTGCATAAAGGAAGCTGGGCCAAGATTTATTCCCCCAAACAAATAAACAAACAAAATCCAAACAATAACATGTAGTATGACTTGATTTCTATGAATTTGTGGAACTGACATTACTACAGTGATAGAAGGAGAAACAATAGTTTCCTGGTGCAACTAAGGGGGAGAAGGGAAGCCAACTACAAGAAGGCATGAGGGTGGCTATACAACTGTAATCATTGGTCAAAACTCAACACTTTATTTTATTTTGTTTAAATTTGTTTAATGTTTATTTTTGAGAGAGAGAGAGAGAGAGAGAGAGAGAGAGAGAACACCAGCAGAGGTGGGGCAGAGAGAGAGGGAGACCCAGAATCTGAGTCAGGCTCCAGGCTCTGAACTGTCAGCACAGAGCCCAACTCGGGGTTTGAACCCATGAGCCATGGGAACATTACCAGTTGAAGTCAGACACTTAATCGACTGAGCCTTTCAGGCACCCAAAACTCAACACTTTAAATGAGTAATTGCATTTTATTTAGTTAATACCTCACAAAAAGCTGAAAAAAAACCCCGCAAAAACCCCTGTGGACTTATCACCTTTCCTACTTGAATTTGAGTCACCTATAATCCCTCTAGCAGTAAATACTCTCATTTAATTTCCGACAAAGCAAAACCCAGGACTCATCCTTAAGACTTCTCTCTTATCTTCCAAAACAATGAGTGCACCAAGCCATACAGCAGTGAGAATTCTGTAACATAGCCTACTCCCTGCATCTTTGTGGAGGCTCATTGGCTGGGTCCAAGCTTCTGTTCTCTTTCATCAATATTTCTGCAACAGCTGTATCTGTTACCTTTAACTCTGATGCTGGATAGATTTCTTGAAATGTAAATCTAGTCATGCCACGTTCTAAGGTACACTCGTGGGAAAAATGAGGATTTTTTTCAAGCTAAAGGTTGTCAGTATGACTCCCCAGAATCCTTTCAAATGCTTCTTGAAAACTGAAACCTAGTCCTAATTTAGGGGCAATTCCTATAGATTTTTGGCAAATTCCTTTAATTAGTTCCTAATTTTTTGTATTTTGCAGATAATATTTCATTGTGTCTAGGTATGAAGTTATTGGCTGTTTCTGGTTTTACGTTTTCCTTTTTTTTTGTAGGTATAATGAATAAAGACACATAAATGTGTACTTACGTCATATTTCCCAGAAGTAAAATGAAATGTAAGACACTGATCAGTATCTGCAATCACTCTATACTGTTAGTTCTATATTGTTTTATAAGGTAATATTGGCTTTTGAAATTCCCAACTATAAAGCTTTCACAAAATAAAAAAAAGTTTTGAAACATTCATTACCAGAGAAAATTAAGCAATTAACTCACCTTACAACCAGTGGTGATGCTGTGGCCCCAGGTGTTAGGTGCACATTTAGAACATTTTTCTCCAATGGTATTGGGAGGGCAAATGCACTGACCAGTCTTTGGGTCACAATTATTACCCAGATGGGAACAATCACAAGCTTCACAAGTAAAAGGGAAAAAAATAGTAAAACAGTAAAAATTTGATAGGAAGTGCTGAGTTTATTTCTCTTGTTTTATTTTCCATATTATGGTTAAAGATCCTTGAAAGTGAAAACTGACCTCATTCATCTTTTATATCACAGAAAAGTGTTTTTCACAGAGATGATCAATAAATTTATGCTGTATTTCATTTAATGATTTCAAAAGGTAAAATATTTTTAGTTTTCAACTAAGTTTAAAGAAGCAAGTGGTATATCAGATTCTATGCTAACCATATCTAGATACTATAAAGTTTAAAATTTTGTTTCTATAGTTATTTCAAGTGCATAACTAAATTTTCTATCCTGTATATATAGATTAGTATTTCCTTCCTGTTGATGACTATGATTTATAATAAAAATCAGTAATTAACAGGCTTCTTAAATTCAGTATATCATGTATGTAGTTTAATAGTCACACATCAGGACATTTCAGTTTTGCAAAAATTAAAAATAACTGACTTATGTGACCCTGTGTGTGTGTGCACATACGTGTGTGTATGAAGGTATTTTTGAGGTTTATTTACCACCTGCTTTGTTCTTTTCAATAGATTTTTCATTTTCTTAGCTATGATATGATATATGAAGAATGAAAATATCTCTATCCACTGCACTTTCTCAAAGAATACAAAAATAAGATTTGAAAAAGAAAGAAAAAGAGACTTCAGAAGAGCTTCGAAGTCATCTAAGATGAGGAATGTCCACTACTGATTAGCTATAGTTGACTCAGCTACTGACTCAGCACTGAGTATATTTCAGTGCAGTGTTTCCAGCTGAAGTGTAAGCAAGGAAGAAACACCACCAAGTATTCAGATTCAAACAGAAGACCAATGTTACAAGAAATCTTTCAGTTGGTAATATGATGATGAAATCTTTAAATGAAATGTATTTAGAATATTTGATTAAGTTCAGTTTTTAAGGGATCGCAATTATCATTGCCTACAGCATACCAGCTGTGAAGAATGTTTAGCATAATATTTGACATCAATGCCAAATAAATTTTACCTGTTGTTTTTGTTATTATTGCCGTTGATAATTTGAAGTCAAAGGATTTGTTTTATACATACCTTCATTAAGAAGAGAAACAGTTCATATTATGTTCAAATTTATGTGCTAAAAAATGCCTTGGGACAGTTCAAATTGTTACTTGCAGATAGAAATTCTCTAAGCAGTTCTTCCATGGGATCATAACTGAGTAGGGAGAAGACTTGAATAATTAGCTTGTTTTCCCCTACCCAAACGGAATATTTACCACAATTCAGAATACTAATAAACATTGCTAATGATAATAACAATGATAAACACTTACCTGGTGTCTATGTGCCAGGCAGTATTCTAAATATTTTAGAGCCATTAACTCAACTAATTCTTACAAAAACCCAGTGAGACAGATACCATTCTTAAGTTAATAGACAAATTTTGCAGAAAGACAGCAAGACCAGGTCATATAACTAGCTGCCCATGGAGCCACTAAACTGATCCAAGCTATTTGGTGAAGTTATACCCTCAACCATAATGCTATCCTGCCTGTTTGGGACTGACTTTTGTCTGTTTCTCTGGATTTGAATGCTACTAAGTCTGCATTTCTAATGTTATCATCATTGCATAATTTTAAATAATGTTGTTTGTCTTATTTATAATTTCTGGTAGTGAATATACTTGAGTGTATAGCACCATTTTATTAATTCACATTAAGTGAACTGTTAGTAAGAATTGGATTTAAAGAAGAGAATATTTTAAAATCCAGCTTTATATGTTTTAGTGTATATAGATGATGACTCAGGGATCACATACAAATTCTTAGAAGATGTACAATGATAACATTCAGAATAACAGAATGGCTTATCTTTGCAATAAAAAGTATATATTGAAATTGATTGAGAATATCTATAAGATACTCATTTTTAAAATAATTGGAAATATTACTCCTGCCACTACTTACATACATTTGCAACAATAGTCAATAATAATGTCTTAAAACCTTATCACATATTTATCATGGTACCGAGAGTAAAGGAGTATCATCGGTGTTAAATGAGTGAATTTAATAAGCAAAGGTGATACTCAACCTAGTGAATGTTGGGATAAGGGTCAATTCCAAATTAGTAGCATATAAATCAAGGTAATGTTCAATCTTCATTTTCATTTGTAGTATGCTAATCCCTATTTTCTTACTTCATGATTTGTGGGAAGAATATGAGAATATTGCTTGAGAGAAATCATGGCTAGAAACCTTCATGTATTTCCCCAAGAACTAGCAAATACCTAGTGCTAATCTGTTTCTTTCTAGGAACATCATAGTTTTCAAGGCACATGAAAGTAGATGAAAAGATATTTTTTGTACTAGAAAAATATATAAACTTCTCTGATCCTTGTACCAATTTTGCGCTAGGAAAAGAGAAAGTTGAACTGTATTAACTTGGGAGTGAAGTTTAAGCTTCGAGAACACTGGCAAAAGAAAAATTGAACATTTGACTTTCAAGCTACAGGAGCCCTTGAGTGACTGACGGGCTGACTGGCGGTCACAGACAGGAAGGGGCACAGCAGAATTGAGATCTGCTGATGGATTTTTTATGGAGTATTTGCAAGCAGTTATTTACAGTGCAGTGTTTCACCCTGCAATGTATTCCATTTGTTAGTTTATTTAAAATAAGCATACTTTACTTACTCAGTTAAATATTTTGGATCATATATTTGTTGTCAAGGTGCCCTTCCTTTAAATCTCTGGGAACCTGCAAGAATGAACTCCTACCGCTGCAAAAATGCTAAAACCAGAGAATGAATGTGTAGGGCTTAGTCTTATTTACAGACCTGTGCAGCCTCCTTCCTGGAAGTTGAAATAGCCGTGAGCACAGCGGTCACATTTCTTTCCTGCTACTCCAGGTTGGCACCAACATTGACCACTCTCTTCACAGTCAAATGACTTAGACCCAAAGGAATTGCAATTGCAGGGAACACACCCCCTTCCAGATTGTAGGCCAAAGGTTTCAGGCTGGCATAGAAAAGGAAAGAGAAAAATTAAATTTAAATCAATTAATTCATTATGAAACAAGATGCACAATGCCAAAAGAGGAGGCAGGAAAGAGAAACCAATGGGTTATCAAGGTTCATCACTGATGTTATGACAATGAGGTTGTAACTTCATCTAATGGACCTTTTCTACGATATCCAAAAAGAAGAGTTCAATTACTTTAAAATTTTATCAGAATTAATGGTAGAACTAGGGCATGATCCTTTTGTCTGTTTTATATTCACCAGCCTCTTCCTATGCCTCCCAAGATTTTAACAGTGATGTAGAACTAAGCTATGGGTGTTACTAATATTTTAATTTAAAAATTTACTTGCTTCCTTCCTAATAATCTGAATTGATTACTTTGAAATCTTATGAACTCCTTCTACTTGTTAAACATGTTTTCAATGTTATTGACCAGATGCCTACAGTTAAAATAGATGCTTTTCCTTTAATATTTGATCTAATTTTTGTCATCTCTCCATAAATACTTCTGATCATTATTCTAGGGCTCACATTATAAATTTAACTTACAGGTTTATGCCTATGCTGACAAAATAATTGGTTTACAAACATATAGTTTCTTGGGTTTCATTTTAACAACTGAAATTGATTTGTGAGAACACACATCAAAGCACCAGATTAGATAGATGAAAGGAAACTTTTATTCTCTGATGAGTTATTCCTAGGCATATCTTTTATCTGTTTACAACAAATAACTTTCTATGATCGGTTTTCATTACTGTCTTTGGTTTGAAATACACGTTATATGACCTAGAGGGCCTATTTTAGAAAGTGTGGATAAATTAAAAATTACCTCTACTAGAAAAATGAAAAGCGCATATCCTACTTAAAGCACATCAAGGTTGTATTTTAAAATATGAAGTATGTCACATTATTATGATATATTAATCTGAAAAATTAGTCTCAGTAATTACTTCTTTGTAAAAATAATTCCTATTTTAGAATATTAGACTTAACCGTTACTTTCTGGTAGGAATAAATCTTGCTATTTAATACAAGCCACACAAAGAGAAATGAATAAGGCTTGTTACATATTTTCACCATTGTTAACAGTATGAAAAATAGTTCTAGAAAACAAAATCACACTGAAAATTGGTCTCTTAATATGACTATAGCTAAGAACAGTGTTGGTTTTTAAATATAAAAGGGGTCGATTGAGTTCGATAATCATTTAATCTTTGTATTTACTGCTGACTTTATTTTTATTTCCGGTTCAAATTCAGATTTGACCATATTATTAAAGAAGAAAGTGTGTTGTGTTTATTGTACACCTGAAACTAATATAACACTGTATGTTAACAACACTGCAATCAATATAAAATAAAAAATACAATAAATAAAACAAAGAAGGAGGAAGGGAAGATTAAAACATATGATATTTTTATTCACAAAAAATTAGCTATAAAATTCTAGATACCTGACCTAGAGAAATAAACAGAAATTTGGAAAACGGTTAAAGTATGAGCATGCCCATTACAGTATTATTCATGAGAGTAACTGCAGAGGTACTTAAATGTTTAATGTTAGAAAAAAAAAAGTTGAATAAATCAAATTAGGATACATTCATGCTATGAAATAATATGCAATCATTAAAATCCTGTTTTGAAGCAGTTTTAATGATAGGAATATACTTAAGATATAGCATTATGCAAAATTTCAAAAAGCAGAATACAAAATCATATATACACTATGATCCCAATTATATACCTATAATGACACACATACTGCCCCTCAGACACAAATAGAAACATGTATACATAGAAAAAAGACTAGAACAACTATATTAGTTTTTAAAAGTCTGAATCATAGATGTATTTGAATTTCTTATGCAAAGTATTTTGCATTTATTTCCTAAATTTTCTTGACTTAGAAATATGAATCAGAGACAGTACTTCAAATTCATCTTTATTTCCTAAATTTTTCTTCACTTGGCATATGTATATCTTTAATGGATATATCGATATAGTATTACATGAACTTCCAAGTCATAGTAAGAAAATTCCAAAGTTCATTATGTAAAAAAAAATATGTACAAAAAAATCTCTCTGTCATACATTTCAAATACTTAAATAATGTAGTTTTTTTTTTTAATTTTTTTTTCAACGTTTTTATTTTTATTTTTGGGACAGAGAGAGACAGAGCATGAACGGGGGAGGGGCAGAGAGAGAGGGAGACACAGAATCGGAAACAGGCTCTAGGCTCCAAGCCATCAGCCCAGAGCCCGACGCGGGGCTCGAACTCACGGACCGCAAGATCGTGACCTGGCTGAAGTCGGACGCTTAACCGACTACGCCACCCAGGCGCCCCTAAATAATGTAGTTTTAAAGAATTGAGTAATACCAAAGCAAATAGTAACAAACTTCACTAACAAAATTTTACTAAATTTGATGTACAAAATTTTATTTCAGAGGCTAGGGAAAATCTCTGTGGTAAGCAAATTCAAGAAGGAGATGTTCCCAGTCTGTAATCAAGATTAATGAGGTAAAACAAACATGGGAGACAGTCCTTATCCAGTGTCGCTGGAAAGCTTGGTAATCTGTAAATTATTTTCACTTGGGATGATAACAACAGCACGTAGGTATTGTGCTGCTGTGTGCTAAGCACTGTTTTAAAGCTCTTTACAAATATGAATTCATTGAATCTTCAAGACAATCCTGGGAGATAGCTATTACCACCACCTTTACACTGAGTGGGAAACCAAAGGACAGAAAGGTCAAGCAATTTGCCTAAGGTCACCAGCTACCCAACTGTAGAGTCAGGGTTCCAAGTCAGGCAGCCTGGCTCCAGATTCTGAGCTCTCTCCTCTCACACATACTGTCTCAGGGGAAAAATGGTCTCAGGACAAAACACCACCTTGTACAACAGTGCTGTAGGGTATGTAGGAAAAGGCCATGAATGAGAGCAGAATTTCTGCTAAATTTATATTTTGGAGACATTTTGATCAGTCTCTATCCCTTTCTTTTACTTTAGATATATGTATCTGTTTTTGAAAAACAATTTTTAAGGATTTCTTCATCTAATAACAACAATGGCAACAACAGTAATGATACCTAGCATTCACTAAGAACTCTCCAGATGCGTGCCTTATGTACTGTTCCCATGACAATCCAGAGCCCGCCACGGAGGTGCCCGGGCAGGTCTCCCTGCGAGAGAATCTGCAGCGAGTTGGCTGATTGACATCCTCCGGTTTCCACTCTTGTGGATCCACCGGAGGAACCCACACCAGGTCACGCTTCTCCAGGTCAAAGACTGATTACAATAAAGTCCAACAGTCTTTCTGCCCAATCCAGGATTCCTCAAACGGAAAACTGGTGCTTGGGCACTTCCGTTTGGCCTGACAAGCATTTGGCATTTTGGCAAAATGCACAGAATGAGGCTTTTCTGCTCGATCATTCCTTCCCTTTCCCCTTTCACATCAGTCAGGCCTGCACTACGGCAGGAGGCTCCCTGCATACTATGCTCTCTTCTCCTTCAACTTTCATAGGCATTTCCCCCAGTCAATCTCTTCATATTTGCTTCTTGGAGGATCCAGGCTGTTAGATACCCTATGAAGCGGGTCCTCTGACAGATGAAGAAGGTACATTACAGAAAGACTTAGGAACTGTCATAGCTAGGAAGTGGTGAGGCTGGGATTTGACCCGAGGCAGACCAATACCAGAACTAATTTTCTTTTTTTTTTCACTATAAATTTTTTTAATGTTTATTTATTTTTGAGAAAGAGACAGAGACAGACTGCAAGTGGGGAAGGTGCAGAGAGAGAGGGAGACACAGAATCTGAAGCAGGCTCCAGCCTCTGAGCCATCAGCATAGAGCCCGATGTGGGGCTCAAACTCATGAACCACAAGATGATTATGACTTGAGCCAGCTGGATGCTCAATCCACTGAGCCACCCAGGCACCCCAGAACTAATTTTCTTAAAATGCCAATAAAGAGGGACGCCTGAGTGGCTCAGTTGGTTGAGCGTCCAACTTCGGCTCAGGTCATGATCTCGTGGTTGATGGGCTCGAGCCCCACGTCCGGCTCTGTGCTGACAGCTCGGAGCCTGGAGCCTGCTTCAGATTCTGTGTCTCCCTCTCTCTGCCCTTCCGCCAACCATGCTCTGTCTCTCTCTGTCTCAAAAATAAAATAAATTTTTTTTAAATGCCAATAAAGAGCCTAGAATAATGCATTCTTTCTTTTTTTCTTTTCTACTCTGTTACTTTTTACTTTACTCTCACTTTCTTCTATCCCTTCCCTGCTCCTCCCCACCAAGCTGTGATTCCACACTGGTAAGTCTTATTTCCTGTCACTCTGCAACATGGCCCTGGACCTAATCTTCTCTCTTTCCTCCTCCTCTCTCTTCCCTTCCTCCCTTTTGCTCTTACTGCCAGTATTTTTCTTTTGTCTACTAAGATGGGGGACTAAAATTCTGTAGTAGAAAACATGCTTCCTTACTTAGTGTATGTGGTATACATGCAGTGTGAGAGTGTGTGACTTGTGGTATATACGGGCAAGCTTATGATGTGGCAAAGTAACAAAGCCATCCATCATGACGAAATGTGAACAACACGTCAGATCAATGGGCTGGATTTTCTTGGGAAAGCCACTTTCTTTGCTAGATTTGTTCATTCACAGAAGTGAGTCTGTTCGGAGGTCTGAAATTCCTTCCACCTGTAAGATCACAGCTTTCTACAAATAAACTACATATCCATGGGAAACTGAAACTTTTATGGACCTATGAACTTGAACATACTTTTAAAAATACACAGACAGGGGACACCTGGGCGGCTCAGTTGGTTAAGCGCCCAACTTCAGCTCAGGTCATGATCTCAGGGGTTCGTGAGTTCGAACCCTGCGTCGGGTTCCATGCTGACAGCTCAGAACCTGGAGCACATCTCGGATTCTGTGTCTCCCTCTCTCTCTGCCCCTCCCCTGCTTGTACTCTGTCTCTGGCTCTCAGAAAGTGAATAAACGTAAAAAAATATTTTAAAAAAATTAAAAAAAAATACACGGATAGCTACTTTCAAAAGGCAAAGCTTTAAGCAGGAATGGTCTAGTGTTTACATTTGCAATTGTGCACACTGAGCAACCGTTATTTGGTAAAAATGCCATCGGGAAAGGTCAGCAGCAGCACACGGAACACAGCATGCGGAGGCATGAGCCATGCAGCGCCTCTGGGATTACCGGAGCTGGGGGCCGATAGGCTCCCCGAGGGCACCCGCTGGAGCTGCTGAAACCCCACCTCTGAGGAGGCCCCAGCACCCGGTGCGCTCTCTGTGACTGCTCCTCCTGTCGGTGCACCTGCCTGCTGAGGTTGCAGTGTCTCCCTACGAAGCCAGATTTACATGCACATCTTCCTGTAATATCACACTGTGGTGTCACAGAACCAACGAGACTGCAGTCACATAACACACAGAAGTGCTTCTCTGGATCCCACCACATATCGGGCTTTAAAAGCCAACAGATAAAGAAAACAAAGAAAACAAAGAAACAAAAGAGCATTTGGTATTATTCAAGAGATAGAGGCAGAAGGTATTTCCAAACTTAGTACAGAAAGGCCAGTTTGCCATCTGAGAAATGCTCGTTCGGTTTAAGTCTTTATAACCCAAAATACATTTTTATAAGAAGTAGGTAGTGCAAATCCATCACTCTCGTGGAGGAATCTCAAGGGGTTTGCCATACTGAAGGCAGGGCAAAACGTTCAGGAACGGAGAGCAACATGTTGTGAATTTTGTTTCATTTTACAAAAACGGTGTATATAAAACTATGTTGATTAGCTTCTCTACTGAAAACTTTTCTGAAGTAGAATGCTCCCTGTAACTAACTTGTCAACGATAGAACTAGAACAAAGTGTTTGCTAAAAACAAAGGGTGTGACACATTTCATTCTGCCAACAATATAAAAGCAAAGAGTATTTTACTCACTGCAGATTGAGATTAAATTTATAGCTTCTTTGTTTCAGAAACATCTGAATTACAGTAAATATTACACAAATTTGCTGCCAAGGAAATATAGGTTGAAGGCCAAATGCTAGTGCACAGCAAATTTTGTTCTATCTTGGAAAAACTCTCCAATGATCACAGTGATTGTACATGTAGGATTGTATAATCCCGAACTCCTCTTTCAATATACTCATATGTATGTCGTTGGAAGCTAATGAACATTTTCAAGGAGGAAGTAACTCATGGCCAGTTCCTACTCCTTACCTTACACTCATCACACCGCAGTCCTTGCACATTAGGTTTGCATTCACACTGTCCTGTCCTAGCATGGCAACTCTCGGACAAGGAGCTGTTGACATTACAGCGACAAGCTGCAAAGAGAAAAGACATCTTTGGTTGGGAAAACATTTCCAACAGTCTTAATAGTCTTGTTAAATAATAATATCCCCCAGATGGTAACATTGGCAACTAAGTTTTAGAACACAATGTTTTCATGGTGGCTGGGTGGCTCAGTTGGTTAAGTGTCCGACTCTTGGTTTTGGCTCAGGTCATGATCTTGTGGTTTCATGAGTTCAAGCTCCACGTCAGGCTCTGCGCCACTGATACAGATCCTGCTTGGGTTTCTCTGTATCCATCTCTCTCCGTCCTTCCCCAATTCATGCTGTCTCAGTCTCTCTCAAAATAAATAAGTAAACTTAAAAAAAAAGAATGTTTTCTGATTTGCTAGGTGTTCCATTAGGCATTATATCCTTTGATCCTTACAACTTTACAAGCTGTGGAGATGATTCACGTAAAGCTATATCACAGTGCCTGGCACATCAGATGCTATTAAAACATTAATGTAGTCATTGTTATTTTGATTTTGAGAGTGAATATTATATATTGTACCTTTAAGATTAGAAAAGTATGTAAGACAGAAGAGTTAAGTAGACATTTTTTCCAACAAGGATATCAAAACGGCCAACAGGCATGTGAAAAGATGTTAAACATCACTAATCCTCAAAGAAATGCAAATCAAAACCACAATGAGATATTACCTTATACCTGTTAGAATGGCTATTATCAAGAAGACAAAAAACAACATATGCTGAAGAATGTCTTGAAGAATTACTCTTATACACTGTTAGTGGGAATGTAAATTGATCCAACCACTTTGGAAAACAAGGTGGAGGTCCCTCAAACAATTTGCAAATAGAACTAGCATATAACCCAGCAATTCTACTACTGAGTATATACTTAAAGGAAATGAAAACAGTATTTTGAAGAGATATGTACACTCTTATGTTCACTGCAGCATTTTTCTCAGTAGCCAAGATATGGAAAAATCTCAATGTTCGTCAAAGATGAATGGATAAAAAAGATATGGTATATATACACAATGGAATATTATTCAGCCATGAGAAAGGAGAATATACTACCATTTGCAGCAATACAGATGGACCTTGACCACATTACGCTAAATGGAAGATGTCATATAAAGAAAGCTAACTACTGCATGCTATCATCTAGATGCAGAATCTAAAAAAAATTAAACTCATAATAAAACAGACAGTAAAATGGTAGTTACTAGGGGATGGAGGGTTGGGGGGTAAAATTGTTTTTGTTTAGGGTACACACTTGCAAGTAGTAAATGGTGAATGGTAAATGAGCTACAGTGCTCTATTACACAGTATAAAAATGTAGACAATATTGTACTATATTGTGCAAGGGAATAAATATCTCTACAACGATCATCGTATTGCAATATATAAGTATATCAAAGTAAGATGCTGTGCACCTTATATTTACACAATGTCATATGTCAAATATTTTCAATTAAGAAGTATATAAAATGAAGATGCTGTTTCAAGTGTATTAGGAATATAGCATTATAATTTTTAAAAATCACTTTGTTTTACAATTTGTATACTGTTTCCAATATATTTGGTTTAAGTAATCTTTTATCATTTCTACATGATGAAGCTGTTTGATGCTATCCTGAAACATAATAAATCAGTCTAACAATTAAAGGGACTTTCACAAATAGAACGTAATTAATGACACACCCTACAGGTGTACTTTAATGGTACATATAATTGCATTGACACCAGAATAAATATGTGAGGAGGAGATGACAGAAAAATTTAGAACATTCATAGATGGTTTTGGTAAATTTTATCCAATACCTCATGTCTTTGGATACTTTGTTTGAGCACAACTTATAACTACATTGTAAACAGCTCCTCCATCAGCCTATGCTATTTTCCTGTTCCCCTGGCTCAAGGTTCTACTTAGTTCTACTGCTTTCCCAAAAACTGGCTGATTTTTCTTCCAGGGATTTGACCTTTTGTGTCTGCTAAGTGGATACATGTTTGGTGGCCATTGAAGAATTGACCTTAGCTGCAGTCTCCGATTCCTCAGACAATAGCTTAAGCATACTCCATAGCAGGGGTGTGAGAAAAGACTAAGAGAAATACTTTTTGTAAATGTCTACTTCACTTGCCACTAGAATTGTTGTATATGCTTTCAATTTCTTTTTAAAATTAATTTTTATTAATGTTTTTTTAATTGAGTATAGTTGACATATAATGTTACATTAGTTTCAGGTGAACAATGTAGTGATTCAATTATACATTATATTATGTTCATCACAAGTGCAGCTACCATCTGTCCTCCCTATTACAATATACTTTCACTTTCTTTATGTGAGTCTCATATATATTATCCTTCAATTTTTTAAATCCCAAATAATTTAGAATTTATAAGTCCTTTTTTCCCAGGATGAGGAATATAGGATTAAATTTACCATAACTTAACGTAATCTTAAAAATAACGAAAGCAGTGACAGGATACAAAATCAACATACAAAAATCTTCTGTACACCAATAATGAAGCCTCAGGAAGAGAAATCAAGGAATCGATCCTATTTACAATTGCACCAAAAACCATAGGATACCTAGGAATAAACCTAACCAAAGAGGCAAAAGATCTGTATTCAGAAAACTGCAGGACACTTATGAAAGAAATTGAAGAAGACACAAAGAAATGGAAAAATGTTCCATGCTCATGGATGGAAGAGCAAATATTGTTAAGATGTCTCTACTACCCAAAGCAATCTACACATTTAATGCAATCCCTATCAAAATACCAACAGCATTTTGCAGAGAGCTAGAGCAAACAATTCTAAAATTCGTATGGAACCACAAAAGACTATGAATAACCAAAGCAATCTTGAAAAAGAAGAGCAAATCTGGAGGCATCATGATTCCAGACTTCAAGCTATATTACAAAGTTGTAGTCATCAAGACAGTATGGAATGGGCACAAAACAGACACATAGGTCAATGGAACAGAATAGAAAATTCACAAATGGACCCACAACTATATGGTTAACTAATCTTTGACAAAGCAGAAAAGAATATCCAAGGAACAAAGTCTCTTCAACAAAGGGTGTTGGGAAAACTGGACAGCAACACGCAGAAGAATGGAATTGGACCATTTTCTTACACCACACACAGAAATAAATTTAAAATGGATGAAAGATATAAATGTGAGACCTAAAACCATCAAAATCCTAGAGAAGAATATAGGTAGCAACCTCTTTGGCATCAGCCACAGCAACTCCTTCTTAGACACATCTCTAGAAGCAAGGGAAACTAAAGAAAACTCAAACTGTTAGGATTTCATCAAGAAAAAAAACCTTCTGCAGCGTGAAGGAAACATTCAACAAAACTAAAAGGAAATATTTGAAATCGGAGAAGATATTTGCAAATGACATATCTGAGAAAAGGTTACTATCTAAAATCTATAAAGAACTTACAAACTCAACACCCAAAAAACAAATAAGCCAGTGAAGAGATGGGGAGAATGAATAGACAGTTTTCCAAAGAAGACATACAGATGGGTAACAGACACACGAAAAGATGTTCAACATCACTCATCCTCAGGGAAATACAAGTCAAAACCATGATAAGATTCCACCTCACACCTATCAGAATGGCTAAAATTAACAACATAGGAAAAAACTTGGTGAAGGTGTGAAGAAGGAACTCTCTTAAACCAATGTTGGTGGGAATGCAAACTGATGTAGCCACTTTGGAAAACGGTATGAAGGTTTCTCAAAAAGTTAAAAATAGGGGTGCCTGGTGGTTCAGTCAGTTGAGTATCCAACTCTTGATTTTGGCTCAGGTCATGGTATTATGGTGGTGAGATGGAGCCCCATATTGGGCTCTGTGCTGAGCGTGGGGTCTGCTTAGGATTCTCTCTCCCCCTCTTCCTCTGCCCCTCCCCTTCACCTCTCTCTCTCTCAAAAAAAGTTGAAAATAGAACTTCCCTATTATCTAGCAATTGCACTACTAGGTATTTATCCAGAATATACAAAAATAATGATTCAAAGGGACACATGCACCCCAATGTCCATAGCGGCATCATCAACAATAGCCAAAGTATGGAAAGAGACAAAATGTCTATCAACTGATGAAGGGATAAAGAAGATGTGGTATGTATATACAGTGGAATATTACTCAGACATAAAAAGAACGAAATCTTGTTGTTGGCAATGACATGTATTATGCTAAGCAAAGCAAGTCAGTAAGAGGAAGACACATATATGATTTCACTCATAAGTGGAAGTTAAGAAACAAAACAGATGAACATAGCAGGGAAAGGAGAGGGGAAAACCATAAAAATAGACTCTTAACTATAGAGACCAAACTGAGGGTTGATGGAGGGAGGTGAACAGAGGGATGGGTTAAATGGGAGACGGGTGTCAAGGAGGACACTTGTGATGAGCACCGGGAGTTTTATGTAGGTAATGAATTCTACTCCCAAAACTAATATTACACTATATATTCACTAACTGGAATTAAAATAAAAACTTGAAAAAAGAACCCACAAAGGCAATATAAAGTTTTAAGTGGCATTTTAAAATGAAATGTAGGACACAAACAATAACATAAATTTCAAAAGCAAAATACATTTCTTTGTAGTGGTGTACTTTTCATGAGCAAACCTAGAGGCAACTAAAATAATGGTTTATCATGAATTTTCTTTTCTTGAGGTTTACTACCTATGCACAGATAAACTAATATACGTAAGAAAATTATCAAAATAAGTATATTTCTTATATTTTTATATGTTAAAGATCATTAAAAACTCTAATCTTTTCTATATGTGCTTCATAGCAAGTGGTATAAAAACGTAATGGTTCAAAATGTTTCTATACCATATTCTCCTATGTGTTCTTATGCCACAGATCCCCAATTTATCACAATAAAATGAGTGGAACAATGTCTCCTCAACTTTATGGAGGGGCTTAATGGAAGACGGAAAAGGAGGTCACTAAACAATGAACACAGCTCTAAAATGAGTGACCCACAGATACAACTACTATGAACACTGCTACCAAAGGCACTCCTCTCTGTGAGCATCCCAGGCCCAAGAGGCACACTGAACACTCCCTCTGGGATGGATCCTTGAAACCTCACAGAAAATCATGACCCTTTATGTAAATGAGGAAACTGAATCCCAGTGAGGTCAACTGTCTCGTCCAGGGTCACATGGCCAGAAAGTGTTGATCTTAGATGATGTCTTTGAATGGGAGAACTTCTTAAGGCCCTTATGATGTTATACAGGTAAAGTGTGCTTCTGTGCCTGTTGGAAATCTTGCCTTTAAAAAAAATACTGGGGCACCTGGATGGCTCAGTCAGTTGAGCGTCTGACTTTAGCTCAGGTCTTGATACCATGGTTCGTGAGTTCGAGCCCCGTGTTGAGCTCTGTGCTGACAGCTCAGAGCCTAGAGCCTGGAGCCTGCTTCGGATTCTGTGTCTCCCTCTCTCTCTGCCCCTCCCCTGCTTGTGTTTTCTCTCTAAAACAAATAAATAAACTTAAAAAAAACTTTTAAAAATACCAATTTACAGGCGATATCAACAGATGCTTATTGTCCTAGAGAGTGATTTGTTTTTTGTTTAACCAACTGTGATTTGCAAATGACAAAAATCTGGCACGCATCTTCCAGCCCTATGAGGTTGGTTATTGAAGTGGGGTGTCCCACCAGGTCTTTGGTGTTTACAGCAGAGACAGTGAAAAGACTACATTTCTAGCGGTCTCTATAATTTTGCAGGTCGTAGGTCCCAACTGAGTGACTGGAAGGGCCCCTTCTTACATAATGAACTTGACAGAGTGAAGTGTTGGCATCATAACTGGCTCTACCTAAAGATGATGGCGGCAGGTGAAGTCAAGGATGGCACATAAAATACTTGGGTGCTGACACGGATTCACATTCCACTGGACTCTGCACCACAAGGTTTCCCTTGCATATTGCACTACCGCGAATACAAAGCATTATTTGATTTTATGCAATACTGAATAATGAGGCCAGGGAAGGGGAAGAAACAGGAGATGTGCACTAATGAACACAGACGAAGGCCTACAAGAGCTAATTTTGTGAAAGGAAACACAGAAATATCATTCTGTGAATAGGCCCACGGTGAAGGTCAATCATTCAAGAATTATAAATGCCAGTGTGTGGAAATACGGGCACCTATTATGAAATGCAAGAATGTAGAGTTCACATATGAAAGCATAACAGATTAACACCTCCAGACAGGTACTAAAGAAATAATATGGACAAAAATTCATTTGAAGAAAATGACTACAATTGAAACAAATAATAAGGATAAGTGGGACTTACCTAGTTTTTCTAAATTCTTCTCTCCTACCATGGACACAAGTTGATTTTAAAATCTTCCTTCCACATGTAAATAAAGATATGTGCATCCTTTGAAAAACAACACTCTGACAATGCAGCTATTTTCAAAGGATTTACTCTATTAGTACAAAGAAATATTTTAGAATATGCAGACTCTGTATAGGCTGTGCATCTATCACACATGTATTGCACATAATTTCCTACCCTCCAATCCCCACTCAAGAACTCATCAGCTGCTTTGAGGTGCAATGCATCAATTCTGTCAGAGGCGTCAATAGTTCAGGACTTACGCTGACAGTTCTTTGCATCAACTGCGTCTCCAAAATATCCATCAGCACAGAGCTCACAGTACCGGCCTGTTGTACCTGGCTTACATATCAGACAGGAGCCAGACAAGCTGTCACAGCTGCCAGGGATGGAGAAGTCAAGGTTGTCATTGCATTGGCATGGCTGACATGATCCTCCAGGTACAGAAGGTTGTCCAAAATAGCCTTCTGCACACCTAAGGGGTAAAATTTCATCAGTGAGTATTTGGGAGGAACTCATAAAGCCCATCGGAAGCAATGTTTATATACTTTTCGTACTACCCTCTCCCAGGATGATATGTTTTCCTTTTAAGTGTTCCTTTTCTCAAATGCAAGGTGATTAAAAAATGTTTTTCTATAACTGCAGTGTAGATACAAGATGAAATCCTGCCAGCCCCACTAGTAATTAGATTTCAGCCAGGAAAAAAAAAATCTTGTCACTGGCACTGAAGACGAGACCAAAGCATAATAAGAAATCTGCTGCTGGCACTCTAGAGGAATCCAGGTCCGTGTTGGAAAGCCTTTGTAGTGCAACACATCATATGTATCTACTCCAATTGGTTGTTTTCTGTACAAATATGTAAGGTTCACACTTTTTGTTGTTGTAGCAAAAGCTTGTTATGAGGAAACAGGCTTACAAGGAAATTCAGCAGTGAGAATTCAGAATTTATTAAATAGAAAATTGTGACTCAAAAGATTCTCATTATCATTCAGGTGGGGGCTGTGGGTATCACTGCATTACTAATGGGTTTGTATATATTTGCATATGCATACAAAGGCAGATTTTCACGGAAGAACCTTTAGCGAGAAGCAGGTATGCAGGCATCCTATGTACGTGCCGTAAGGTGATGCTTAATTGTGCCCACAACTCATATTAGCAACCTGTAGGTCTCTTGTCTTAAGGACTAGATGCTACTCTACAATATATTGGAAAAACAAGTTTGTTTATTTATGAGGCATAGCAGAGGAGATTTTTTAAATTATATTATCAAAATTCCCTTCATCCATATGTTGTTTCAAAATGCTACTCAATGTCACAGATGCACAGATACACGCTTTTAGGAGGCATCGATTTCTATTCTGCTCTGCCTTCTCTTTCAGTTACATTTGCTCATGCTTCATATTAAGCCACACTTGTGAAAGGAGAAACAAAACAGTGCATCTATAGGCTTACAGTCAGGCTAGCTCTGTCATCTGTCTTGTACAGCAAGGATCAAAATTGAAGGGGAACAAAAACAATGTGGGGGAATATAATTTCAATAGTCCACTACTTTTATGCTCATCTACTCACGGACATAGAAGTCACTGTGTAGAGAAATGCTCTCTACCATTCAAAATAGAAATGATTTAAATCCATTACATCATATGAAGATATTTTAATAACATCGCAATTATGGGGCAAAGTCATTAATCACTTTACATTTTCTAGAATATGTGTAGGTGCCATAATAATCTTGCTTTATAGAGAATTAACCTTCTATCATAATTTTTTAAATGAAATTGCTAGGTTTAATTATATCCACAAAATATTGTATAAATTGTGAAAGTCATGGTGTTAACATTGCTTGGAAGAATTCTGTCACCCACAAATGTAATTGCTTATTAATTATCTATTGTAAAATCTGAACTACGTTTTAGTACATAAAATTTCCCCACAATCCCTTCAGAAGTGGTTTTCCATAGAGCTAATAAGAAGGTACTTTTGAATTTTAACCCAATTCTCCTTGCCTTACTTGATATTCAGAGTTTATGATCACATCCACATATACTCACATCTCATTTTGTTTACCATTAAAAAGTGACTTTGCTCCACTAGAATAACAATATACAATGATCATTATCACAGCCAACGAAAACCCATTATTTTCAGCTCACTTTCCTCAAAATGACTTACTGCCCTCAGGAGAGATGGCATTATATAACAAGATCTAGGAATTTTTCTTAACATAGATACCAATTAATAAGTCCAAAATTTTCCCACAATGAAGAGAACCTTTAGTTCATGAGAAAATAATTGCAATTAAGTAGAATAACTGAAGAAGCAGCCTTTATTTTTTTGTTGTAGGACATTAAAGAAAGCTTATTGAATATACATGACACATAATTCATATGCCAGGTTCTATTACCAGTGTATGTATGTGTGTGTTTCCATACATAGAATAGTAGTAGCTCTAGAGACATAAAAATGTTTCAGTAGAGATTAAAAAGTAATTCTAGGGTCAGCGAATATTATACTGCTAATTATATAACTTTTGTTAATAATAATAATGTTTTATAGTCCGATCAAGTTGGATTCACTTAATTAAAATTAGTGTGAATGACAGCCCTTTAGACCTTGCCAGTCTCTCGGATTTTCACTCTACACAAACGAACTGTAATTTGAAATCTCAGATTGTCTCATTTTCATACGCAAGGCAAAATGAGGATATTTTTTTAGCACAGTTTATTGGATTCCTTGCTACAGTTAGATATCCTGACAATACAAAGTCACTGTTCCTTTCCACATCTGCTAACTTTTTTCATATCCAATTGCAATATTTTACAAAAAGACTCTCTAACGTAATGAGATTCTAGATACCACAGGCAATTATGTAAAATGGTTCTCTCCACTGATGACTTAGGAACAGTATTAGAGCAAGAGATGGGAGAGGGAGAGAGAGGACAGCAAGAGTGAAATGACAATGAGAAGCCAGAGCAACACTGGCAAGAGTTCTCTTGCTCTGCTCCATCATTTTTACAGTAACTTTTCCCTAAAATATGCGGCCTCTGTTCCCATTATCTATATACTGAAAACAGTGCTTCAATTTCTCTGAGCAAAATAGAAAGGCTCTTGCTCTTTTCCCCTCCTGCCCCCCCTCAAACACCTACTGAGCACTTCATCATGAACATAAACACGGCACAGCCTTTACACTGCAGTCTGTAGAGAAGAAAGATGAGCTTAAAAATGTGGCAGAGAGCTACTAAAGAGAAGCCAATGTTCTTGTGAAAACACAGAAAAGGGCAACCAACTCAGATTAGGATTCATCAAGGACACTTTTGGGGTGATAGAGTTGAATTATTTTTTTTAATGTTTATTTATTTTAAGAGAGAGAGAGCAAGGAAAGGGGAGAGAGAGAGAGAGAGAGAGAGAGAGAGAGAGAGAGAGAGAGAGAATTGAATCCCAAGCAGGCTCTGCACAATACAGGGCTCATTCTCAGGAATCTGAGCTGAAATCAAGAGTCAGTCGCTTAAGGGGCACCTGGGTGGCTCAGTCGGTTAAGCATCAGACTTTGGCTTGGGGCACAATCTCATGGTTCGTGAGTTTGAGCCCCACGTCAGACTCTGTGCTGACAGCTCAGAGCCTGGAACCTGCTTGAGATTCTGTGTCTCCCTCTCTCTGCCCCTCCCCTACTCACACTCTTTCTCTTTCAGGAAAAAAGAAAAAAGAAAAAAAAAAAGAGTCAGCCGCTTAATCGACTGAGCCACCCAGGTGCCCCTAGAGTTGAATTTTAAAAGTTGAGCAGGGTTAGTCTCAGGTGGAGGAGTGAAAGGACTGCAGTCTTGTGGTCAGAGGGAACAGTGTTGGCAAAGGCACAGAGGGAGAGTGGCTGGGGTATAAACGGCAGGGCTTGTGCAGTAACACTGGATTCTTAATACCTCCCAGGTGATTGAATCAGCTAAGGACTGAATGAGTTTGCCAACATACATGGCTCCTTACTAAAAATTAGAAAAAAAAAGGGTTCTTTCTGTCATGTGCAGAAAAGTGAAGAGAGAGTAGACATACTGAGCACCCTGGACTCTAGCTCCCAATCTCCCCCTTGGCTGAGGACTTTCGTGCAGTGTACAAATTGCCCAACCACATAGGAGCAGACTTTGGAACCTTCCTTGGAGTCATAATTTTCCTAATGGTGTTTCCATGTTAACTATGACTGTCTTGCTTTTTTAAATTTCTGTACCTCCACACGCTCCATCTGAACCTCAAGGGTTCAAGGAGATTCAGGCATGAGTAGAAATTCTCATCAGCATAGTGGTAATAGGGCAGTTAGACTCAATTCAGAGTCAGGAATTTATGAAGCAGAGAATATCTAAATAAGATCTGGGAATTGAAATTTTAAAAGCAAAAATAAACTTTTCTGACCTAGAATATGAATCATGTGGATAAAACTGTAGGTGTATTTTCCAAATTTTAAGATATTAGGTTGTAATATCCTTTGTATTCTCAGTGGCCATTGTGAAATTAGTCTTGACATTGACCTCTCTCCCCTCACTTGCGGAGGAGTTGTTAAAATCTGGGCAGCTAGGGAGGGGACAGGGTTAAAAGGGTCCACATAGCTCATTAACTTTCATGTGGTTCTATGTATCCCACTGGGCCAACTTGCCAGTCTTTTTAAGTGTCTTTCCATTAAGTAGGATATGTTGCTGAGGCTACAAACTTATTCTGAAAGTAGCTTGGTGCCCAGGAGAGAAGGTGTCATCAGCATTTAGCTCACTTTTTCTCCATGTTCTTTTAAATTCCTCTTGATGCTCCAACATTCATCCCTTTTTGCCCTTATAGATACTTTCTCTTATTTTTTCTATTTTTTTCCTCCCCATGACCAGATGATAGATATCCAGAATCTTAGCAAGGTGCCATGGTGAATACCTCATTCCCTTAACCTCCCTTTTGTTTTTCTTTTGTTTAAAACATTCTCTAGAGGAAAGAACTAATACTTGAAAGTACAGGTGCTGTGACTCCAAGCAAGTTTCTGAAAAGTGTAACCAGTGTTCTACATGTTATAGAATATCAGTCGATATTTTAAGTGAATAAAAACTTGCAAAGGCAGAATCAGACCTATAAATACGGAGGACACACTGATGGTTTCCACCGGGGAGGTGGGTGGGGAGACAGATAAAATAGTGAAGGGGAGTGAGAGATACAGACTTGCGGTTACGGAATAAGTCATGAGGACGAAATGTACAGCGTAGGGAATATAGCCAATGGTACCGCCATAGTGTTGTATGGTGACAGATGGTAGGCACACTGGCGGCGAGCATAGCATAATGTATAGAGTTGTTGAATCACTGTGTTGTACACCTGAAACTAATGTAACATTGTGTGTCAACTCAAAAAAAGAGACTAGTCAGTATTTTGTCATATCTTGTTTTGCCGTCCTCTTGTTCATGATTGTTTTCATTCCCTCAATTCTAGCAGCAAGGCCATTGTGCTACATGACTGAGTGAAGGGGTCTGACAAGGACCAAAGCAGAAACACAGGAATCTTCTGGACTTTGGGCTCTAAAAATCACCATTTCTATGAATGTGGCCCTTCCTGCTGTAGTTCATCCCCCAACAGAAAATGGCATGAAGTGGGAAAGGCAGATGGAGGAGAAAGGATGAGAATAGAGTTGGTGGGTCCTAGGGTGGAGTGAAAGCAGCAGAGTGAGTCCTGTACCCACACAAGTGGTACAGTGGTGCCCAGTGATTAGGTCTGAAGGGAAAGGTGGTCAGGAGGACAGGAAAAAGGAAGAAGTCAGAAGAAATATGCTTTGGTGAACTACTCAGGACTGATTGGCTCACCATCTGTCCTTTGCCCCAAACACACACACACACACACACACACACTCATAGCCAACACACACAGAGACACACATAACTCATAACCAAACACATGCACACACACACACACACACACACACACACACACACACACACACACATACAAACTCATAGCCAAACAGCGACACCCACACACAAGCCACACCCACACTCATTCACTCGAGCATTCAAGCTTCTTGGTACTAAGTAAACTTGTTAGAACTTTGGTTCAAGCCTGGGAGACGGGGAGAAGAGAAAAAACACAAATCTTTACAATTGAGAAATAATTGGTATATAACAGTGAGAACATTTAAAGTTTATGTGACTGAGATTATGTTTCCAACCTCTCACAGCTCCCACATATGGAGATTTGGTCTCAAAATAGAAATTAAATTGAGATAAAGAATATAAAATTATAATTCCTGTCCACCTGAGATACATTCTTACTATAGATTTAAAAAATCAGGAATTTATGGGCACACAACATTAGAAAATGCTGTTAGAGCATAATATATAGACTTGTTGAATCACTATGTTGTATACGTGAAACTAATGTAAAGATGTTCATCAGATACACTTCAAGAAAGGAAAGAAAAGGTTGATTTAAACACATTAAACAGATTTCTTCCATCCAGGACATGTCAGAACTTTCAACATGCTAATAGGCACTTTTACTTGTGTGATCACAGAACTCTATTCCAAAAACATCTACGGTTTGGGAAACACTGCTCCAGTTCTCCAATGCTGATTTTATGTAGATGATGTGCACAAACTGATTACACCAATCAGTTACAGAATGGGTTTGATTACAAGATTTTCAATGCAACCAGTATCTCCTTTTTACTCTGACCCTTATTCTCCCCTCCTTCTACTTCAGCCTGAACATCCCCAAAAATGTTTCTCCTAATATTTTGGATCCATCTAATAATGGACTTTTAAGCTCATATAAATACAGAGAAATGAGAAACCCTAAATATTCCTGAAAAACCCTAACCCAAATTCTGGCTAGAAAAATATAATATTCCATCTTCCATATAATAACAATTTAACATTATTTTTGGCTGAAAAACTTGGAGATAAGATATGCCATTTGATAAGCTATGTATGCCCATTTCCATTTTCTTTTTAACAAGAAAATTATGCTTACTGTGAGGTATTTCCTTCCTTGGTAGTTTTTATGATTCAGATTAGAACTGTCTCCAGAATACAGTCAACCATTCTTATCCACATGAAATATGTGAGCTGCTTGAAGGTGAGGGTGGTATAATGCATCTGTTTAGATCCTATGTCTAGTCCCGTGTCTGGCACATGGCAGTTGCTGAACTGACATTTGTTAAATAAAATGTAGAATTTAAAATTGTAGTTGATTCAAAAATTATCGTCTGCTCTGTATGGAAAACACAGAGCATGAAGCGAAGTAATACAAATACATCAGAGACTATGGTCACCTAGATAAGTGGGATTTAATGGCATTTTATGAAAGAGTAGCTGCCATTTTCCAGTTGCTAAAAAAAAAGGTTGCCTCTAGTGACCCAAGGGGGGGTTAGGCATTTGATGTAAATCTGTCTTGGCCATGATACGTTCTGCTACTATAGTAAGTAATATACATGCGCCCTCCTTTTTTTTTTTTTTCTTAACACAAAGGTCTCCAGTTTCTCAGTTGCAAATAAATCATCCTTATTTCAGTTCTATTCTTCCATTACTAATTTACAGATGTTGCCATGCTCACAAATAGTACTTGTTGCTGCTGGGAACTGTCACGGGCACTTTGTCCGCAGACTGCTAGCTGTTGACTAAATCCTCTCTGGGTGATTGGCTCCTGCTTCATTAACTTTATGCAGCCTGGTTGAAATAGGGGGACGAAAGGACAGAAAAGGATAGGCGGAAATAGCCCTCTGTGGTGTTCGCCTTGGTGAAAGCAGGTCACTTCCTCTGCTGTCCCCACACCCCAGTGATGGCAGCAAAGGGGACTATTTTCAGTGCTAAAACCAGAGAGATGTTGGTGTACTTGTCAATGATGTCAAGGGAGAATTTTCTACCATTTTTATAATGAGACTGAAATACAGAAGAATCTTTCCTTCACAAGTGTTTCAGGAGAAAAATAATCACACAAATTACATAAAATGCTATCTATAGGTTCCACTGCAAAGCAACTCGATAAAATCACCAGGAATTAAAATACTGGCTTAGAAGTACTTAGAGGAGGATATAAATCACAATAATAAATCACATTTTATTTCTATTTTCAAATATATTTAAGGTAAATTATAGGCCACTTGCTGAACTATGAACCACACATTTAAGCCACATTTTAAGAACAAAAATCTAATTATGAAAAATAAATGGTGCCACCATAGACAGTAAGATAAATCTTAAAGTGCATGACTTTCTACTTGAGCAATACTTTCTAGGAAGACTATAGGTTAATGCTTACCCTTTAAGATTAAAACATTAATCAAACATTCTCTGAGTGAATGGAGATTTATAGAGCAATTTCTAGAGAATAAATAAACTATAAAAACAAAATGCATTGGTTTGACACATGCAGGGAGAAACTTGATTTCACCTCACCAAGTGTGGCGGCTTTTCTGAACTAGTACAAAGGATGATAATGCCTCTGGTTTTATAGCTCCCAAGGTAGAAATCATGTTGAAAGACAGTGTGGTACAGGCTTACCTCTCACAGCGTGGTCCTGTGTACCCGACAGGGCATGCGTCACAGATCAATCCGAGACTTCGGTCTAAATGGCACGTCGGGCTAAAGCTATGTGGATGTTGTTGGGAAACAAGAGACAAGGAAGAAGCACATACACAATGTCATTAGCAGCATATTTTCATTTCTCTTTCTCCAGAACTGCTGTGACAAAAGGGTATAAGCTGGTCATTCTCGTCTCACAGATGGAGATGAGGGTCTGGCCAGTCGAGGATGAAATGACATTACTATTTCTGCAGACGTGGATGTAGCCCAGTGGAGAGCAGTAGCCTTGTGGCATGTTATTAACTGACTTTTGACTGTTGTGGGTCTGTGATCATCAGTAACAAGTGACACCACACAGTTGCCTTTTAGAGTTACCCCAGGCCCGGCAAGACGCGGCACCGTATGCTTTCTAGCCAAATCCTGAATTTGAAGCAGCCCAGAACAATCTGTTAGAGATTTTAGAAAACTCAGTATGGGATCTTGGAAATAATGGTGGTTTTCTACTTTCAGCATTGGTTCCATGGGTGTGTGTGTGTGTGTGTGTGTGTGTGTGTGTGCGCGTGCATGAGTGCATGCATGTGTGTGAGCTGCTGCCCATGTGGACCCATAGGTCTGCTGTTTACACAGATGAAATCCTCCAAAGAGTTTTCAGAAGAGGTAAAGCATGCATACTCTGCTGAAATTTACAATAAAACCAAGCAATCCAAAAAAAAAAAAACCCCAAAAAACAAAAACAAAAAAGTCTTGCCATTCTACATCTTCTGGCATGTTCCAAGGTTTATCTCTCTTTTTGTACATATTTCCAGTTTGGATCTGAAGTAACAGAATGGAACACCAAATTAGGAACCAGCACAGTAATTACAGAGTTACATGCCAGCTTTAGCCTTCAACAGCAGGTACAACTATGGCATACTTCTCTGCCTTGTGAGAGACATCTCTCAGGCAGGAACCCTTACCCCAAGATTGACACAATCATTCTCTGAAGACCCATGAAGCATTCTGAATTCTGTGATTTCTGCTGCTCTGCCATTTTAAAACAAAATGCCCCCAATTAATCTTTCTCCCATTATGTTTTCCGTAAATAGATTTATTTTTCTATTATATATGACAGGACGATTCAGTAGAGGCTTGCTTGATGGCTAAATGAATTAAGGAGTGAACAACAAATTAAACAGTGCAAGTCTCAATCTTGTTCTGTTCCTGACACTTGAATGACTTTGGAATACTTTCTTAACTTTTGTGCAGGTCAGATCACAGGTACTACTTCTGAATAATATTCTTCTGGCTGAACTCATAGCAGTCCTGCAAAGATTTAATATTTTTTTATAGCAGGAAGCTATTAGAACCGAGTAGTTCTAGCATTTAAAAGATTTCAACTCAGTGGAGAGTCAAAATGAATGTGTTGAGGCAAGGGGGGGGGCAACGCCTGGTTTGGGGTACCTTGAGTTTATAAATATTACCCAGATAAAAGACTCCACATGAGGGGGTTGTGGTGACTGCCAGAAAGAGTGGAACCAAGTCACAGCCAGCCTGTGTTCTGTAAGAGGAGGGCCATCTTTTAGAGAGCAGCCTGGCACTTGTCACCCGTGACCTAAAAGGACCTCACCATGAGTGATTTTCTTGGCAGGCGAGTGACTGCATTAAAGAAAACAGGCACATGTAAAAATGGAAAGAAACAGATTTTTTTTTCCTTCCTCACCTCGTGATTTGCTATTGTTTTCAGACAGAAAAGGGAGGACTGGATTTTGACAAATCTCTAGAACACATGTATGTCTTATTTTAAAATTGGCATTCCATAACTGTCTCATCATCTAGGGACAAAGTGACTCTAACGAGAAGCCCCAGGTTTCCCACTCATGTGGGACTACAGTGATTGAAAGAAAATCATGCCAACTATTTTTTAAAATCCTAAATTAGTTTACCATAAGTCATGTCAAAGGTGCTTGACAGGGTTTCTGACACTGTAAAACCATAAAATAGATTTCAAATTCTTAAATATATTCCATGTGTCAGTTAAAACCAACAGAAGTAAAGTAAAATGTACCCACTGACAAAAATCAACACCTCTTCAGGAAAAATCTTAAGGAATAACGATATATTAGATTTGACTAGCTCTTTGCATTTTCAGAGTGCTTTTACGAACAATTTTATCACATTTTCACAAAATCTTATAAGTGGGTTGCAGCAGGCATCATTTGTCTTGCCCAAGGTCATTGCTGGTGTCCAGGAGACTTGAGCATCGGACCCAGGACTTCTCATTCCTAATCTGACATTCTCTTCTCCCTCTAACCAGACAGCATCATTCTACTGCTAAGAATTAAATACGTTGAAACTTTTGGTAATATACGTACTTGACATGATGCATCTAAATAAAACGGATTTCAGGGGCGCCTGGTGGCTCAGTCAGTTAAGGGTCCAAGTTCAGCCCAGGTCATGATCCCACGTTTCATGGGTTCAAGATCCGCACCAGGCTCTAGATGCTGACAGCTCAGCCTGGAGCCTGCTTCAGATTCTGTGTCTCCCCCTCTCTCTGCCCCTCCTCTGCTTGCACTCTGTCTCTCTGTCTCCCAAAAATAAATAAACATTAAACAATTTTAAATGAAACAGAACTCAATATTCTTTAAACAGTCTAAACTGAGGGCTCAATCCCTTACTGCTGTTATTACAGTTACAGCTATGGAGAAGAGGACTTTTGACAACAAGACTAAAATGAGAAGGAGAAAGGAATACGTACAACAAAAACGCATACGAAATTTGTTTTGGCAACGGCAGCAAGCAACTTGACACTGATTTTGGCCAAAAAATGAAGCTAACTCTTCTGTGACAGAAAGAGGGAACTGTGAGATCATTGTTGCCTTTAAGTGATTCCAAGATTATGTCATTTAGCACTAGTTGGCTGGCTCTACACCAGCAGAGAGAGTGTTCTGCTTCCTGAATTATCCACTTCATGCCGCAGAAGACACAGGCAATCCAAGAACAGCGGGCATTTTCCACAAATAGGAGGAAGATGAGAAGCTACCAGTGGACTAGATAGTAAGGGTCTGCACATGGAAATAGTCTTTCTTTTCTTTTTAATGTTTCTTTCTTTATTTTGAGAGAGACAGCAAGCAGGCACGGGAGTCGCAGAGAGAGAGAATTCCAAGCAGGCTCCATGCTGTGAGCATGAAGTTCCATGCAGGGCTCGAACCCACGAACCATGAGATCATGACCTGAGCAGAAACCACATTGCTGCTCAACTGACTGAGCCACCCAGGTGCCCCTGGAAGTAGTCTTTATATATATATATATATATATATATATATATATATATATATATATATATATATATATATATTAATGTTTATTTTTGAGAGAGAGAGACAGAGAGAGACAGAGCATGAGAGGGGGGAGGGAGAGAGAGAGGGAGACACAGAATCCGAAGCAGGCTCCAGGCTCTGAGCTGTCAGCACAGAGCCCGACACAGGGCTCAAACATGTGAGCCATGAGTCCATGATCTGAGCCGAAGTCAGATGCTTAACCACTGAGCCAGCCGGGTCCCCTGAAATAGTCTTTCTTAATGGTTGGTTGAATAGATTCTTATATTTATAAGGATCCATTTATAAGTATCTAATATGTGTATGTATATGTGTATATGTATGAATATGTATGTGAATAGATGTGTTTGCGCTAGCATACGTGCATATGAACAGAAAGATACAATTGGCCTTGTTCCAAGAAGAATTTAATTCTACCTATCAAAATATATACATTAAGATAAAATGATGCAATAAAGGTTAAAGAGAAAAAAGCCACTTAAACATAAGATAAAATGAAGGGTGTATTTAGAACACAAAATTCGTATCGTAAGGTATGTTTATTTGAAAGTGGCAGTCAGCATATGGCTTTGAGCTTTCTTACAGCTGATTCAAGAGGGAACTGCATTGTCTCTCCGGTCTGTGATGTGATATGAAATAACCACTCCTTTTGCCACTGGCATGAAATCTCCATCATTATAAAATCAGGGCCACAAAATCAGGGCATGCTCTATGTTTGCATACACAGTAGGGGAGCAGAACTCCCGCTAACGAACCGTAACCTGGAACATTCAGGTCAGGAAAGAGAAACCAGAGGACAAGATGTGTGTGTCAGTGAGGAAGCTACTGCGGAAAGGGCCATGAGAAGACCCCGTCACCACGGGCCATGGAGCAGAGCTTTGAGAAGAAGGGAGAAAAACAAAGGGAAAACTCATTTACTTCATGAGTGTGGTTTGGGCCACATGAAATTCTGAAGTGTCCTTGTAAGGTTTCCTCCTTTCAGGTCAATGATCTCTGTTTTTATTCTTAGGAGAACGATTAAGCAAACACATATTTCTTTAATTACATTCAAATAGTATGAAATCTTATTTAATGTCTACAACTGGATTTTGTAATTAGATTTTGGGTTATTCTCTGTGTCTTTGGATGCAATTTTTTTCTTTAACTTGAGTTTCTCATGCAGCCAAATGAGAGACTCCGTTCTACCTAGTAAAGCCTTTCGTACTGATAAAGTATGAGAGCAAGTTCTCTGTAAAGTGTCACATTAAGTTGTAGCTGCAATTTAATAACACCTTAGAAGTTTCTGCCAAAATATGTTGATTTGTTTCAATTTTAAGGTATTTAATTACTTCTTCATTAAACCTGCACTTTCTCAACACGTTCTAATCCCGAACATTTGCATTAGCATAACTGTCGCCAAACCCTAGAATACTTTATGATGAACATTTGCAGTTTGTTTAACATGAAGGTTTGTTAATTTTCTTTTCTTTCTTTTTTTTTCTTGCTTCTCTTCAATGTCTTTGTAATTGTTTTGATTTCTTTTTTTTTTTAATGAAAAAATGAATTAATTGTTTGAGAGAGAGACAGAGAGCAAGCTGGGGGATGGTTGTAGAGACAGAGAGTGAGACACACACAGAACCTGAGGCAGGCTCCAGGTTCCAAGCTGTTAGCACAGAACCTGATGTGGGGCTCGAACTCACGAACTGTGAGATCATGACCTGAGCTGAAGTCGGATGCTTAACCAACTGAGCCACCCAGGTGCCCCAGTAATTGTTTTGATTTCTATAGCCCCATCGGAAGAGGCACAGAGAGGTGAATCAGAATATATGGATTCTAACACTGGTCCTGCCACAAGCGAGCTGTAATGATCACGATCGAGGCCTTTTAATTTCTCTAGAGTTCAGTTCTTCCTTCTGGTATAAGGGACGAGTAAAATACATCATAACTGCTCATGTAGACATAAAACAACGTGTACAAAAGTGCTCTAGAACATTTAACACACTATAAAATTTCTACATAATGTTGCTAAATATTCCCTTAAATTTATCTCTTGTCTTGGAATATTTATAATTCTCTATTAACTATTAATTTTAACAGCCATAATTCAATATAGTCTTTTCAGTGAGCCCCAAAGTCAGTTCTAGAAGTGTTCCATTCTTTTAAAACTTTGAATTTTAGCATTCCTGATGCATACAAAGAAGTAGCATTCAAAATGATATGAATTTTATGATATAAATGGTTTCAATAATATTATCTATTCAAACACATTCTAAGTGTTCAAAGGTAGGCATTCATGTGTCTCTTTCATATTATATTTAATTCATAAGCTACATGATACCAGAAATTAATGAATATAAAACATTTGAAATATTTACACTTTTATTTGCTTCTCTGGAGATAAATTTTATTACCTAGTTATGATCTATAGCTAAAATATATACATCACCAAGATGAGAAGCCTGAGCAAAAGTGGACACTAAGTAGTTGATGAAGTTGATATATATGTATAATTTAAATATTATATGCTTGTCTGTATTCATATATCATAATAATTATACCAATCGATCTCTATCTCCCTACATATTTGATTTATTTAGCAATATTATCTAAGAAATTTGGAGCCAAAATGCTTGTGATCTATAAGATTTATGATCAAGGATTAAATAGATAAATCACCAAAGCAAAACTATCACCAAGCTTTATACTTCTAGATGAAGGTTGCAGCAACCTTTAGCTGAATTTTTTTTTTCTGAATAACCTGTGAGAATTTCAATCCCATCTTCTGGCTTATTTGTGAATATTGAATTTATTCATCAGAGTTTTCAAGTCAGATTATAATAGTAATGACGTTTGAAAATTTTTTTTTAATGAAGAGTTTCCCTAACTGTCCCATTATTTAGTGATTTAAAAATAAAACATTTCAGGTTATTAGATTACAATGGATTTTTCTATTCACAATTGCACAGCTAAACTATGTTAATTTTCCAAGCTGTTTTAAATTTAAAAGTATTTAAATTTTTTTTAATGTTTATTTTTGAGGGAGAGAATGGTAGAGTGTGAGCAGGAGAGGGGCAGAGAGAGTAGGAGACATGGAATCTCCAGTGCTGTCAGTGCGGGGCTCAAACCCATGGACTGCAAGATCATGACCTGAGCCGAAGTTGGACACTTAACCAACTGAGCCACCCAGGCACCCCTAAATTTAAATCTTTATAACTCTAAACACAGAACTAGTATTTTTAAAGTAAGTGGACTGTCACTCTCTCCTCTTCCTATTTATAAAAATTCTGTATTTAAAGCTAAAATTTACGACAGGTCTATTCTCAGTTCTACTTCTAATGATAAAATTATTATTTAATAATTTAATAATTATTTAATGTAAGTAAAGGTATCTCAAAAATTGAAGGATCTTTAAATACTTGGTGTCGCTGATGTTATTGAGTTGTCTTTATTATTTGTTTAAGTCAAGATCTGCATAATTATACCAAATTGGAATACACATACTTGAGGAAGTACCATCCTTGTAACGGGGACCCAATCCTTTTGTCACTGATGGATGGTGACACTGACTTTCTTTTTTCTTTCAATAACACAATTAGAACCTATTATTAAAATTAAAGTAGAAGTACAGTAAACAGAGAAGGATGGGCCATGAATGCCTCCTCTGCATTTATAGTAGTGTTGGTCAGACTGGAGGATAAACCCATGTCCAATCAATGACATAATTCTCAAAATGTATTAGACTAAGATTCACACTATACAACCAGTGGCAGGACTGCTGGATTGATAGGTTGGCTAACACCTATGACATTTTGCCTGAGAAGGAGTGCACATAAATGAGTGACCAAATATAATCCCTCCATTTTCCTCAGTGAAAGTGAGTAATGAGCAGTGAGTTTCTAGTATATTGGATAGTCCAGGAGAATTTCATTCAGCCACAGTGAATGAGCAGGTCCTCTAACCCTTCACAAGTACACCAGCGAGCAAGGATCATGTTATATTACAGCCAGCATAGGGAGGACTCACCATTGATTATGAAGGAATTTAATTTGTTCTCCTATATTTATTATTTTCCAGTAGATTTCCCTTTTGCCTTTTTCCGCTTCACTGACACTCTTTGGATGCCAAAGGATCTTTAGTTTTGTGTCCACCCAAGCTTGCACCCTAAACTCTGGAAAGGTTTTGATCACTAATATACATTAACCCAACTGCTCATTTAATTGTTTCTAATGTTATCACTAAAACTGAATGCAATGTGATTTTTAAAGAAATCCTCAATGTAGATTGCAGAGGATTGGAAAGTACACTGACTTTAAACTTAAAATTCCAACTCTGATACTTTGTTTTATTATATTTTTGAGAGAGAGAGAGAGAGAGAGAGAGAGAGAGAGAGAGAGAGAGAGAGAGAGAGATTGGGAATGTGCACACAAGCAGCACAGAGGGAGAAAGAGAGAATCTTAAGCAGGCGCTCTGCACTGTCAGCACAGAGCATGACACAGGGCTTGATACCAGGACCCTGGGATCATGACCCGAGCCAAAATCAAGAGTCAGATGCTTAACCAACTGAGCCACCCAGGAACCCCTGATACTTTCTTTAATATATGACTCTTAAGCAAGTTATTTAATAATAATCAGTACTTGCCTTGGACATAGCATGTCAAATCATTATTTTAAATGCTTAGTGTATTTTAATTTACAAAATTCTCACAATCCTATAAGAAAGTCCTATTATCACAACTAATGATGAAATAACTGAGGCACCGAGAGTTTAAGTAATGTTGTCTGAGTCACACAGCTAGAAAGTTTAGAACTTAGCATTTAAATCAAGGAAATGTAGTTCCAGAATTGGTTCCATAATGTTATTTTCCCACTTGGAGCATTTTTTCTTAATCTCTAAAATGGGACTAATATTTACTTTATTGGAATGTGTAGTGCTATACCTCATTAGTCTGCTTTTATTAAATATTAATGCTGTCTCTTTTTTTATTCCAATGACTAAGGTGTAAAATTCTGAAGGAGGTGGATTGTTGGAGAGAAGGAAGAGGATTTCATGTGGGCTGAAAAGTAGAAATCACAATTCTAATGAGGATTTTAAACTTAATGAAAGAATTATTCTCAATGTCCTTAACTCATAGTATTCACTGACTCTAACAAAAGACTATTTTCATTAGCAGTGTGTTGGATAAGACCTCACTCAAAATATGACCAACTTGATAACACCTTTAGATTAAAAGACTACAGCTGACAGAATTTTTAAAAAATCACTAAAAATTTAAGCTCTTCAGGCATTATCACAGCATTTAGAAATAGCTGGAAAGTGCCTACTATAATATGAACATTATTAAGCACTAAACTTACCTTTAAGAAGTCTCCAAAAAAAATCCCTTTCACTTAAACTTGTAAACTCATTATTTACAATGAGTTTAAACTCATTTAAACTTGTAAACTTGTAAACTCATCATTTACAATTTTTACTAGTACAAAAACATTGGTTTTGGCTCAATGTAGTATGCCCCCATTAAAATAAAAAAAAATTATGACTCAAGGTTTTTGCTTAGGTATTTGCTTAAGGAGGGCCACTTGGACAGAATGAGCATTAGAACAGCTGGAATAGAGTATTCCCCCAAAAGGGAAGGGGACGAGGCAGACAAAATATATACTTTTCAAAGTCTTTTCCTGGGGCATCGGGGTGGCTCAGTTGGTGAAGTGTCCGACTCTTGATTTCAGCTCAGGTCATGATCTCAGGGTTCATGGGATGGAGCCCCACCTCAGCCTCTACTCTGGGCCTGGAGCCTGCTTAGGATTCTCTCTCTTCCTTCCTCTCTGCCCCTCCCCAGCTCATTCTGTCTCTCTCTCTTTCTCTCTGTCTCTCTCTCTCTCTCTCTGTCTCTCTCAAAATAAATAAACACGGAAAAAATGTAAAAAATAAAAGTTCTCCAAGATTGCAAGGTTATTTTTCTAGATGAAATTAGAACATTTTTATTTTTTAATTTTTATTTATTTTTTTAAAAGTTTATTTATTTTTGAGAGACAGAGAAAACACATGTGTAAGCAAATTGAGGAGGGTCAGAGAAAGAGGGAGAGAATCCCAAGCAGGCTCTGCACCCTCAGCATGGAGTCTGACACGGGCCTCAATCTCATGAACTGTGAGATCATGACTTGAGCTGAAATCAAGAGTCAGGCACTTAACTGACTGAGCCACTCAGGTGCCCCATTAGAAAAAAATTTAAACATAAAGAATAAAAAGTAGATGACTGGAAAAACTGAATCGTTTTCATTAAACTTTTAAAATATTTAGTTTATATAAAATAAAGTGCTTATTATCACCCATATTTCCATATTCATATAGTTTAAATATAGTTCTTACTGCTGTAACTATTTTAGAAAGATAAACTTATAGGGTCACCTGGGTGGCTCAGTCGGTTAAGTACTGACTTCAGCCCAGGTCATGATCCTGCACTTTGTGGGTCAAGCCCCACGTTGGGCACTGTGCTGACAGCTCAGAGCCTGGAGCCTGCTTCAGATTCTGTGTCTCCCTCTCTCTCCCTCTCCCCCTCCCCTGCTTGCACTATGTCTCTCTGTCTCACCAAAATAAAATAAAATATTAAAAATATATTAAAAAAGAAAGATAAACTGATATATATCATATATCATGTGATAATATGATAAACTGTGTGATAACCAAAGGATAGGACAGGTGCTTAAAGATCAGCTAGACTGATCTCTTACTTTACCTTTTCTAGGAGTTTGTGACTTGCCCAAGATTCATAAATAAATAATGTGAGACTGGGATCCAAATGAGCAATATTTGTGTTAGTGATCTTTTAAAAATATATGTATTCATTATTTATTTATTTAGAGTAAACTCTATACCCAATGTGGGGCTTGAGCTCACAAACCCAAGATCAAGAATCACCTGCTCTCCCACTGAGCCAGCCAGGCACCCCAGTGTTATTGGCTTTTTTTATTACAGCATGAAGACATGTGTGCATGTATGTGTGTGTACATGTGGGCACGTATATATATATTTGTATAAAATATGTCTGTCCTTTATAGTTGCTTTAGACATTATATTTTAGTTCTATCTCGTACATTAAATCACAGGACTAGAACTCAGATATTAAAAATTCTGTAGAATAAATAGCCACAACTTTAAATATTTTATATCTAGAAAAACTAGTATTACCTTCCAGAGAAAGTCACTGCATTTATTCGTTACTTATTTACGTGTGGTAAGAGAAAGAAACATTTTATATCATAAATGCACTTGTAGAACTGGATGCCCAAATCATTGGAGGTAAGTTTGTGACTCACTTATTGGATGGGATATTGAGTGGACAGGCGCAGGGCTGACAGTCTTCAGAGGTTCCTTTAGTAGGATCACCATAGAAACCAGGAAGACATTTATTGCAGTATGGGCCACCTGTGTGATCCTTACAGTTCTGAGGAAGAAACACACATCAGAGTTTATTATGTTGGTCTCAAGCATCAATATATTACCCAAAATTGTTCTACGGAGCCATTAGTCTATTCCCTGCCAGGAAGAATAATTTTCCACATTAAATGGTCAATTTTACAGCTGGGAAATAGCATTGATAATTAATATGTAGCTTATGAACTACACGCCAGTCTCAGCATATGCATGCTTAACAAAAAACAACTGAAATTCATTATACCTTTTTTTCATTATATAAATCTTATTTCCTTTTTTCTTTACTTTTCGATGTTTTTTCATAAGGAAATACATGTGATCATGCATGCATGTGTACATGTGCATAGTCACAGAGTCCTAATAGTATATATCTCATGGAAATCGTAGCTGCTTCTAGGTAAAAGTCCACTGCTCAGCTTAAAATTGGTGATTTAATGAGGATAGTGGCTACTCATACGAATGCTCTGGAACGATGATCCTCTTACCTCAGAGATTAATTTGGACCCCAGTGGCTCTGATGATTGGGACAATGCTCTAATGTATTACATCTGTGAGAGGCCTGCCTGGCTCATATTTAAACAATGAGAATATTGAAACATGTTTAAATGTATTCCGATATATAACGAAACCACAAGGCGCCTAACAATGTCTCCAACATTTTTTATTTTTAATGAAACTGCATTTTTCCTCAAAGTAGTAATGTTTGGTTATGTCCTCTTCAAAGATAAAAAACCAAAATAAAATAATTTGTATCTTGATTTCTTCATATTAAAGTACACTTATCAACTCAGACTGTGTTCACAAAAGATGAACAATTCAGTGAACCAAACACTGGGATTGTCTATAAATCTTTCAATAGCACAATCTGATAAATTTTAATGCTTTGGCATCATGTAAACCTAACTTCTTCAATAAAATATACCTAATTCCTTTTAAAAAACCATCCAGTATGGATTCATTATGACTGAAATACATTTTTATTTTTACAACTATATGAAATTCTATTTTTCTCATGTTGAAAAGAGTTCATCAGAGCTCAGGGGTGCAAAATCCTTATTTTTATGATCAGTAATTAAATATGTATAAGAAATCGCTAAAATATACACTCATTTTAAAGATAAAGTAAATATTTATCAAATCTGGTTGACTTTTGGAATGGCCAGCCTAACTTAATGAAAGGTCTGAAATATTATATCAGTGTGTGTGTGTGTGTGTATATATATATATATATATATATATATATATATATATATATATTTTTTTTTTTTTTTAAACGTTTATTTATTTTTGAGACAGAGAGAGAGAGGGAGACACAGAAGCTGAAACACGCTCCAGGCTCTGAGCTGTCAGCACAGAGCCCGATGCAGGGCTCGAACTCACGGACTGCGAGATCATGACCTGATCCGAATTCAGCCTCTTAACCAACTGATCCACCCAGGCGCCCCGATATCAGTATATTTTTAAAGAAGCTCATTTTAATTACATGTAGTAAATTGATTTAATAGAAACGCAAATAAGTATATGGTTTTATTTTATTTCTTTTAAAATTTTAAATGCTTATTTATTTAATTAAACAATTTTAATCTTTATTTTGAGAGAGAGAGAGAGAAAGAGATACAGATTGTGAGCGGGGGAGGGGCAGAGAGAGAGGGAGACATAGAATCCGAAGCAGGCTCCAAGCTCTGAGCTGTCATCACAGAGCCCACGCAGGCTTGAACTCACAAACCGCGAGATCATGACCTGAGCCAAAGTCGGACGCTGAACCGACTGAGCCACCCAGGGGCCCCATAAATATATGGTTTTAAACAGAACCTGTTAAATACCTTGGAGAGAGGAATAGATTCTTTATTGAATAGAAGATATGAAATTAAAACCAATCATTTAACACTCTGCATTTCTCACATTCTATAAAATGAGAAAGTTCAAGCCTATGAATTACGAAGTTTTCAAGCTCTGAAATCCCATGGCAGTCTCATCAACTACAAGCGAATAGATAATTCTTCAGTTAATCTCGTGATACTTGAAAATAGGTTTTTCTCCAAGGTACTTTAAACTGTCTCTCAAATGCATTTAGCAAGCCTTTCCAAAGAGAGCACAGAGACTACCTTTACTATTAACAGTTGTGCAAACAACAGCATATTAAGATGGAATGTATAAAGCATGGATCATGAAGGAAGGCTTCCCTCTTTGATTTCGTCTTCATACTAATTCCTTTCAAGTCCTCAAATTTAACTAAGGTTGGCTGTTACTAAAAACTTACATTGTTTTTGCAATATTCTTTGCATATTGTCATATTGACATGATCAAATCATATCTTTCAAAGACTTAGGGGTTTTAAAAATAAGATCAGAAAATTGATCATCTTAACCACGTTTAAAATGGTATTTCTAAAACTCCACTGGGAATCTTGCATAACCTAGACAAGCTGTTTTTCCTTGACTCCTGATCTAAAAGAAAAAGAACATATAGAAGTTGCTTACTTTTACTAATGTCGTATTTCATTTTGTGGAAATCATAACATTAATCTAACACTCAAGTGTTTTTGCAACTGAAACTATAAAACAGCATGAAGCAACAACACAGTGGAAATCAGAACTGAAAACATGAGAGGTGCACTCTGACAGGCTGGTTATTTTTACAGGTGTCCTGCTATAAAGTGATTTCCGAATGTCCATTCATAGCACATTGGACAATAACAGTGAGGAAGGTCAAGGGTACAATCTTTCCATGTGGCTTTAAATGTTTCCTGGGTTACTTCAAATGTACTTTGAGTTAAAATGACCTTTTTATATAGACCCGCACTATAAAAGAGGTCTGGATTTTGATCTGCTATCAAAAATATATTTCAAGTAATTTCTTTCTTTTTAAAAAAAATTTAAATGTTTATTTACTTTTGAGAGAGAGAGAGAGAGAGAGAGAGAGAGAGAGAGAGAGAGAGAGAGAGAGACAGTGAGAGTGGGGGGATGGGCAGAGAGAGAGGGAGACAGAGAGAGACAGAATCTGAAGCAGGCTCCAGGCTCTGAGCTGTCAGCACAGAGCCTGATGTGGGGCTGGAAGTCGCAAACCGTGAGATCACGACCTGAGTCGAAGTTGGATGCTTAACCAACTGAGCCACCCAGGCGCCCCATTTCAGTTAATTTCTAATCATATTTCAAACCAAGCTAACTGAAAAGCAGTTTATCTGTAAATTTCATAAATTCTCTGTGTAATGCTAGCGGAAAAAGCATACATAATTGATAAAGAAGGTAAAATGTGGGTTAAGTAAACCTTAAAAATGTCCTTAATGTGTAACATTTAAATATTTTTCTCTTCATGGATCAAATCAGAAGCAATATGCTCAAAATGGGATATTAGCACTTAGTTATCAATATCATTTCAGATAAAAGGCATCTGAATGTCTCCAGAAAATATCTTACATGATCCAGTATTAACCAGCTATAATGGAAAATGCAGAAAACACCAGATTCCGTTTCTATTGACACGACCTCTATTGTTTCCCTAAGACTCCTTCTGTTATTTAAAGGTGGATTCCTGTTTTTCTGTCCATAAAACAGAGTCAATAAACTAGGTTTCATCAGTAGAAGTTCTCAGATAATCACTGTTTCCTCCCTTCTTCCTCCCCAAATTATGCGGAAAACATTTTATTCTAAAAATAGGGCTCTCATTCTTATGTCACACAACCAACTGGACCAACAGCATTATCTGATTTAATCATAATGAATTTAACATGAAATATTACTATTAGAAACATTATGAGTCTGGTATTGTGATATATTTGTTTTGTCTTTTCAGGTTTAAAGAAAGCAACTCCGTATCAGCTTTGCGCTGAATAGTTCCTAGAGCATGTTAGCAAAGTGTTTAAAGGTAACTCAATATTTTTCCCAAGGTACATTTTAAATGACTCATGGTATAATTAAAATGAAAATCGCTTAGTCTTTCTATTCATAAAAATGCCATTGGAAAAATCTACGGATCCACAAATTAAGGCTATCGTGCTTTACACTGCAATGCAATTAAACAAATCTTATACAGAGAAAACAGAAAGAGCATCAATAAACCTAAATGCCAAATTACATTGAGACAAAGCCCTGAATTTTCATTTTGGGTTTGTCCCAGAAGCTATTAAGTGGAAGAAAAGGGGGGAAACATTGAGCAAGAGGAAGAAAGAACATTAAGAAATAAAGATAGCAGAGTCTGCCTTAAATTCTACAGGGAAATGAGAATATGATATCCTCCTAAACTGGCACTGTTTCAAATTGTGCTTCTGCAGGACTAATGAAATGAGAAGTGTTGTTTCAAGCTTCATGGCATGTCAGAGAATATCAAACTAACATGCCCTTGAGTTCATCAGGATGGCCTGTATATTCTCCAATCTAGAGGCTTCTTAGCAGGTAGAAAGTGCTGGCCTTTGCAGAGAGCTTTTCTTGTCCTTCAAAGTTTGGCTTTCATTGTAGCTGGAAGAAGCAGCTTTGATGAATACGTGGTGCATATATTTATTATTTTTTAATCTACATATGACATTTATTTTTAAAAAGTTTATTTACTTTGAAAGGGATAAAGAGAGAGCTGGGGAGGGGTAAAAAGAGGGAGAGAGAGAGAATCCCAAGCAGGCTCCACACTGTCAGCATGGAGTCCAATACGGGGCTCAAACTCACAAACTGTGAGATCACGACATGAGCCAAAATCCAGAGTTGGACATTTAACCAACTGAGCCACCCAGGTATCCCTACATATGACCCTTTTTTTTTTTACTTACATGTTGAAATTTTAAAATAAAAATCGTGTAGTATGCCCTCATTTTTTCAATGTGGAAGAAACTGAATTATGTCTATTATAAAAGTTATATTTTATACTTTTCATATCATGGGGATACAAACCATTTTCTGTTATGGAAATACAGCCTATTTTTGGTAGATTTATGGAAGGGATTGAAACCACATACATTCAGGGTAGATATGTATCTCAGTCATTAGTTATATTTTATGATGATGTATCTAATTCTAATTGAGGTCTTACACTAATATGGATAAACATCTCCTAATACTTGTTAGTCAGGAAAACCACATACGAAAGAGCATTCTCAGCTTCCAACTCCATTCAATATAAAGATCCCTGTCAAATCACGTCTTGACTCAAGTGTTTGTCCCAGAGGTGGTAATTGACCTGCAGACCTATTGAGCTGATTTCAGCCTTGTCAATTAGCATCCCCAAAGGAGAAAGCACTTACCAGGCATTCTCCAGTGATGTCATCACAAGATTCTGCATGGCCAAAGCATTGACATCGTTCACAGATGCCACCCAAAATAGTGCCATTGACTCGTCTGTGCCGAGGCCAACAAGACTGAAAGAAAGATAAGGTAATAAGTCTCAGGGATTTTTTTCTTAAGGTTTTTTTTGTTTTGTTTTGTTTTGTTTTTTTGTTTGTTTTTTGTTTGTTAAAGGGAAATATTTAGGTAGCAAATTCAGCAAACATGCTCATCAAAGTGTTGCTACTATTGAAACATTGCTACAGAGCTATTCCTCCTGACATTTGGGACTTTTGTACTGACCTTAGCATTATTGGCAGGTATGAGATTAGAGGAAGCATTAGCTTGGTGTCTCTTCTGAAATGGTAAAATAAAGAAGAGATAAAAAGAATTGAAATGTGACAGTCTCAAAGTAAAAAGCACAGACAGGAAAATAGAAGGAAAAGTATTGAAAAAAAAGCAGCAGACATAAAAAGACTTTCAGAGAACCTTAGCCTAAGAAAGCACCTAATATCATCCAAAGGAATGTCGATTTTCTGGAATACATTCCCTCACCCACACAGAACTGCCCTTAATTCTGTCACTTTACAATCATTGGGAAGAAAGGTAGTGTCCCACTCTTACATTTGACCCACATTCACAGCTGATATCTACACATAAAGAGTCCATATCTTTCATTCTCATCCTATTATGTTTTCTCAAACTTGCACATGATTCATTTACCATATATTCCCTTGATATTCTATTTTCATTGCATTATTCTACTAGAAGTCTACTTACATTCATCATTCCTTTTAAAAGTGTGGAACACTTTATTAAACAAAAATGGAATTCTGATTAAAAACATTCAGGCCTTAGAAGAACTTTATGTCACCATCAGCTCTAGGTTCACTGTCACTCTTAATTAAGTTTCCCTTCCATGGGGGTTACTACAAACTGTATGGGATGCACAACTGGGGGGGGAGGGCAAACACTGCTGCCCTCTGGAAGCTTGTGTTCTCTCTCAAGTTCTAATTTCATTTTGTGGGTGATTTATTATATTTCTGGCTGGTTTACTACAACGTAATATATCATGAAAAGGCCTTTTTTCCAGTTGAAAATGGAAACAAGAGAGAAACCACTGAAGTAATAAAGTTTATAGAATTGTGTTGTGTACTGCTAGAAATGTTCATTCTGCCTCAGGGTGTGAAGGTTCTTAAATCTGAACATCAATAACAAACACATAAAAAAGGGTCTGCTGATACTTCACATCTGAAAGGAAAGCAAAAATGACTTTCCTCTTAATTTGGGCAGTACAAGAAAGGTGTTGATTTTTTTGCCCCTTTCTAATAATTTCTCCTCATTAAATTTTTTGCCACCTTACATTCAGTATAGAAGAGATTTCCTTCTCCAATACGTATTTTTAAAAACTGGTGAAGTCATATACCCAGAAGAGGGTAGAAACCAAGGGTGTTGATAACAGAGAGAGAACTGACTTACTGTTTTCAGGACAAATATTCATAGAATTGTCATTAATGAGCTTTTTTTCTTTTAATACTCTGCAAATGTCCTACTCATACCACAGCCTCATCAAATCTGTAAGTATCAGCGATATCTCCATTTGCCATATTCTTTTCTGGAACAGTGGAGCGGGGCATGCAGAATTCTTCCTCTCCTGAGAGAAGTCACTACACTCATAATCTGCATTCCATTATCTGTTATCTTTCCAATACTCTTTCTCTGGGCTCTACCAGTAATACCTTCCTTTTCCACTGGATCATTACTATCAGCTCAAAAATATGATTTGCTATCCCCATTAAAAGTTAACAAATATGACAAAATTACTTCCTTAATATCTCAGAGCTTTCCAGTTACCTACCTGTTTTTCTTTCTCAGTAAAACTACTCTAAAAAGTCTTCTCTTCTTCACTTCCCTCTCATGCTTCATTCCATTCTACTCTGTCTTGTGCCATCACCACTCAATTACAACTGACCTTGGCTATGCCACCACATTCCAGGTAGCCAAAGCTGGTAGACCATTCTGTGACTGCATTTTATCTGACCTCTCATCAACATGTGGCTTAGTTGACTCCTCTCTCCCTCAAATGCCCTCTGCTCTCAATTTCCATGCCATCACAACTCCATGTTTCCACATTAGCTTTTTGCTTTCTCCTCTGCTTTGACCCAACTTCTCATTGCCAAGAACTCCTAGGGGCTTGATCGCTTTCCTCCTTCTCTTCACACTGTCTCCTAGGTAATTTTATTCAGCCCCATAGTTGATGATCTCTTCCAAATGCTTATCTGTAGACCAGACGGATATTCCAGGTTCAGGACCTGCATATTCAACTGTAAAGTTGACATCTAGTTTACACTTTTCACACCTAATATTTCTAAAATGGATTGTTGATTCCATCTTCTGCCCACTGCTAATCCTCCCCAGTCTTCCTCAGCTTAGTAAATGGCTTTGCATACAATTGCTCCAACTGGTAATCTATGACTCATTTCTTTCTTTTTTTTAAGTTTTATATATTTATTTTGAGAAGAAGACAGAGAGTGAGCATGATCAGGGGAGGGAGGGAGGGAGGGAGGGAGGGAGGGAGGGGGAGAGAGAGAGAGAGAGAGAGAGAGAATCCCAAGCAGGCTCTGCACTGTCAGTGCAGTGCCCAATGTGGGGTTTGACCCCACCAACCATGAGATCATGACCCAAGCTGAAATCAGGAGTCAGACGCTTAACTGACTGAGCCACCCAGGCACCTCTATGACTCATTCTTAAATTCCTTACTTCTTTAAACTCTGCTCTGGTATGCAATCTACAATAAATCCTATTGGTTATACTATCAAAATATAGAGTAAACCCATATCTTTTTACATCCCCTGCCATTATCCTAACAGAAACCATAATAGTGTCTCCTACCACAGTAGCCTATGAGCCACTCTTCCTCTTATTCTTGCCTTCCTATATTATGTTCTTCACTCTGTAGCCATAAAGAGTTTTTCGAATAAGAAAACTAAGATCAAGGCACTACCCTCCTTAAAGTATTCTAATGATTTTCTATTATGCTTAGGATAGAATCCCAAATTATTATAATACATACAAAGCTCTGGATGGTTTGGCTCCTCCAGTCACATCACGTACTATTCTCTCCCTTGCTTACTATGTTCTAGTCGTCCTTGCCCTCTTCCAGGTCCTTGCAGACTCCAAGCTCCTTTCCACTTCCTCCTAAGCCACTTCCAGCTTTCTCTGCATAGCTGACCCTTCTCACTCTTCAACACCCAGTTTAGATGCTACCACTTCAGACTGCCTTTCCCGAAACCTTTTATAAAGTAGCCCCTCTTATCTATTCTTCCTGTGCCCATTCTTAGTAGCTGTATCGAGACACCTTGTTCATTTTCTTCATGATGTTTATTACATGTATTTAAATATGTTCTCCGGCATACTGTCTAGCCTACAACCAAATGTAATGTCCTTGAGGGTAGGGACTATACCTGTGTCGTTGATCACCTAATCAGCCATGCCAAGGGTCTTGATTGTGTCAAAATGCATGATTATCAACATCTATTAGCTAAACAAAAGTATGAACACTCCTATGAGGTGGTTAATTTTATTTTGATCATATAGAAAGAAGCAGAAACTGAGATTTGAATTAAAACACATTTTTTCAGTACCAGATGTTGCTTACACTTCTTCACCTGTCCCACTTGTGAAGTGAAATGAATTATGATGGTACTAAGAGTGTAAGAAAAATTGGAAAGATAAACTGCAGAGGGATTTATAAGAAGTCAGGTAGAAATGAAGAAAAAAAAAAGGTTTGAATCAACACTGTGGCCCCAAATAGAGTAAAAGAGAATGATATTATAGTGAGTGGTTTGACCTGGTTTTTGGCAACCTAGCATGAAGACATTCTGGTCTTTGTAGGTTACTCAGCGTTGCAGAGGTCTGTGCATATTAGGGATAGCAAAGCTGACGTGTCTGGCCTTATGAACTCAGTAAAAAGCAGATGAAATCAGGAAAGGACAGGAATGAATGCGAGCAAGTCTAAACATCTGATGTTTTGTTTGGATTCTTTCATACTCATGTGCTTCTCTCTTCCCACCTAATTGTTACCATTATTTACCCTCCAATTTGAGGTTTTTCCACTGCAGAATACTTTCAGTGACACCTGTCTCTGCTCACCTCTTTGAATGATTATTGCACTTATGTTCTGTACCACTCACCCGTCCCTTAATTATATAGTGCTGTGATCCAATTTTTCATAGGTATTTGTTCTGTCTCCCTAAACAGATTGTTAGCCCTTTAAGGATGGGGATTTTGATGTAATCTTCTTGATAATTCCTTCAGCACCTAGTGCAGAATTTACCAAAGATTCACAATAAATATTTTTGAAGACAGGAAAGAAGAAACAAAAAACCTAGCCAACTGAGCAATTCTGATATTTAATTTTGTATTGACAGGTATTTGGAACTTCCATAAAGACGATGAAGAGTACTAGGGAAAACAAATGTGGGGGTAAGTGGTAAAACAAGCATAGAATCAAGGTGTTCATTCTTCCAATTGAAATAGGAACTTAAAGGTTCAAAGAAAGCTTTCTGGTTTGAAATAAAAACTGCTGGGCTCTTCATAAAGTATGTGCTTCATCAAATACAGCATGTATTTTATATGTAAAAATCAAATTAATGTTGACAGAGCTAATTCATTGCCACAATTATTTTTCTCTTCTTGAGATGAATTTTGGAAAAGCAAGGACATCAATGAATTTCATTTCATTTTATTTCTAGATAGGTGAATCTGAGCCTGGCTAAAGAAAACACATTTGTCATGAAGATGACTCTGAATCCTATGTATCTTCTAAAAGCATGCATTATTTCAGAGTACAACAGAGCTGACGAAGCAATGCCCAGAGTATTTCTATAAATGGCATAATGGGATAGTGTGCTGAAGTAGAACATCTTGGTACACTCAAACGATTCCTTAAAGGCACCATTTTTAAAGAATTTAAGCTCCTATTTATCTGCAAGCCATGTCCTCTATCAGGAAAATTGTGTTTACATTATATGACTGGGTTTCAAGTGAAATCAATTTCAAACCACCTAAGAAAAAGTACGTAGAAGTAAATAAAAGTTATTACCTTAAAACGACACACTGTGGTATTAAGTAAGAAATGTTAATCTTATTAGAAATCTAGAATACTGGGGTAACAAGGAATATCTCAAATAAATGAATCAAAGGCATGTAGGGAATTTTCCAGATCACGGTATTTCTTCCATGTATTATATCTTGATGTTTTAAAGATTCTATCCTTCAGAGGCTTGCGGTTTGGCATTCTTAGAAATAAAGCAGAGCAAGAGTATGGTACATAAGATTAGAAACTAGAGGGAAAGGGGAAAACAGTGCTAATTCCTGGTAAGCGCTGAGGTAGAAATGAAGGGAAATTATTTTGAAATATTAAATATCACTCTGCTATCATTCATCTTATCTTATCAACCAATGAAATAGGAAATAAACACTTAGGGAAACCTCAGATTTTCATCTGTAGCAAGGTAAAATATCCAAAAGAGAAACATAACTTCAAGATGATGTAATATGAGCGGTGCTCTATTAGAAAGCCATGATTTTGGGCACTCAAGCGTCTTCTTTAAGTAAAACACTATCATTTATTTGCGCCATCATTGATGGAGGACGGTTTACTGAAAGCAATGTTGAAGGAACTTGGGAGGCGCCAAGGATTTATTCTTGCAAACTTGCCTCACAAGAGGAGCCAGAATACCCAGGTGGACACTGGCAAATCTCCACGGCGGTTGCAATGGTTCCATCAGTAGGATAGGGGACTGCGGATTCAAGGCCAACAGAGCCCAGCCTGCAGTGGAAAGAAAAAGAGAAGGTGACTAGGTAAACCAACTCTTAGGTACTATAGAGTTTGAGGAATAGTAATCAGGTTGGTAATATAGGTAAACTCTTTGTGGTGAGAGGGAAGGCCAACGAATATCTACAACTTGAAGCCCTGCTCATTCCTTCTATTAGGTAAAATATGTCTAGGTGCTCACAACCATGACCACATCAAATGCTGAAAAGATATGAGAATATTCTTGCCCAGTTCTTGGGTTTTGGCTATTTGTTTCGATTTCATTATTATTATTATTATTATTATTATTATTATTATTATTAATTTTTTGGAGATAGTTTAAAATAATGTAGTTGAAGGTATTTTTAAAATAGAAAACATCACATGACTGACTCATTTTAACATTAAACTAGAAAATCAAAGAAGACAATATTAATATCCAGCTCAAGCTTTTAAATTGAAAGGAAAGATGAAAGCAAAAAGAAAGAGAGAAGAAGGAAGGAAGGAAGCAAAGAAGGAAGGAAAGAGAGAAACAGAAAAAGAGAGAAAGAAAGAAAAAAGTGATTTTCATTTCTTTTCATCAGAAACATATCTGCACATTGGGAGGTAAAAGTGAGACTTTTTCAAATACTCAGTTGAATTAGAACTATTTTCTTAATTTGTTTTGACCTGAATTAAATGCATTGTTCTATGTATCCATGGGTTTCATTTTATTTTTTTTTTCAACGTTTATTTTTATTTTATTTTTGGGACAGAGAGAGACAGAGCATGAACGGGGGAGGGCCAGAGAGAGAGGGAGACACAGAATCGGAAACAGGCTCCAGGCTCTGAGCCATCAGCCCAGAGCCCGACGCGGGGCTCGAACTCACGGACCGCGAGATCGTGACCTGGCTGAAGTCGGACGCTTAACCGACTGCGCCACCCAGGCGCCCCGGGTTTCATTTTATTAGTACTTCTGTACAATCTGGTGATTTTAGCAGAGTGATTTGGTGTCACTCATTATTTTGGGGAAAAGCTGGTTTGTCTAAACTGAAAACACTGTTAATATAAGTGGTATATGTGTATATTATGTGTGTGTGTGTATTTCCTATATATTTCCATATTTCCTATATATATATTTCCTTCCAAAATATGCAAACTTAATATGAATTAACAATTTAAATAAACATTGGTGTCTTATTGGATTTTTCAATTTTTTTAAAAAGGAAATTTTAAAAGCTTTAAAACCTTTTTAACTCCCACTTTACTAATCCTAGACACTTGATAGTACCTTGCATGTGTATGACCTCATACATAACCAAAAAGTTGAAAAGAGAAACCAAAGCAATTGGGTGGGATCATCTTAGGGTCTGTGTGCTAACCGGCATCTTCTAAAGACAAGCCATTTATCTTTAGCTACAGAGTAGTTCATCCACAACCATTTCTTGAATGATTTCTTCTCTGGGAGAACAGTCTGGACAACCTAGTAAAAGGTCCTAAACTGGTAAGTGTTAAAAATCACTCTTTCATAGTGTTTAGGTTACATAGAGATTTTCAGAGAAATCTCTAAGTTGTCATTTTTTCCCCCACCAAATCAACCTGTATAAGATGTATAAGTGGAGATTTTTTCATTTTTTAAATTGGGGTGAAATTCACATAACATAAAAGTAACCATTTTAACGTGTTCATTTAGTACATTAACAAGGTTGTGCAACTACAACCTTTATTTGGTTCCAAGCATTATCATCAGCCCATGTGAAAACCCTGTACCTATTAAGCAGTCACTGCCTATTCTGGCCTTATTTAGCCTCTGGTAAACCATGAATCTGCTTTCTGTCTCTATGGATTTATCATGGATAATTCTGGATATTTCACATAAATGGAATCATATAATCAGACCTTTTGTGTCTGGCTTCTGTTAGTATAATGTTTTCAAGGTTCATCCATGTTGTAGCATGTATCAGTATATCCTTGTTATGACTGAGTAATATTCTATTGTATGAATATATCACAACATAGAGTTTGAAAGACAATACTTGCTTGTGTCAACATGAGCTTATGAGCAACTTCTCACAAAGACTTTGTTGTGTCATCTATATACCTAGCCAGATCATCTCAATACAAGCTCAATACACTTTCGTTGGATGGATGAATGGATGGATAGATGGATAGTAGGCATACGGATAGATGGATAGATGAATGAATGGATACAAAATGACATATAAACAAACATACATGTATTAATAGATGAGTGGATAGGTAAATGAACAGGTGAATGGAACATAGTTATATTTTAGACAATGACTAACATACTCCCAGATAAATGCTAAAATAAAGCCTAGTATCCACATTCAGATGAATAAAGTCAGATAAGCAGGACAGGAGACAAATTACTTGTTTGATCAGACAAATAAATAAATAAATAAATAAATAAATAAATAAATAAATAAATAAATAAATAAATAGAAAGCTATTAGAGTTAGAACTTGAGGTCAGAACTCATCTGAATTAATTGTGACATCTTACTGTCTGCACTTAATGAACTGTCCCAAGATTAACTTATCTTTCTGATCACTTTGCTTTCAGAATTAGATGATTTCATGATTGCTATACTAGTTGGTTATCCTATAAAAGACTGTCACAATTTACTAAACAGTAGACTGGTCAATTGTGTAGACAGTCCCCGGATTTTTAATATAAAATTGAGTATTGGAATGTTTCAAAATAGAAAAATGAGTAATTGACTACTTTAAGGAACAATTTAAAATATAACAAAACAAAAACAAAAATATTTTCTATGAATTGCCAAATTTCATTTGTCTTTACAACAACAGATGTTCCTTTCCTTAATCTGTGTAACCATTTTGAGCTGTAAGAAATTTCAACATTCAAAAATCTTTCCCAGCAATATTCCACATTAGCATTCACTGAGCAGACCCAATGTTCATCAGGTTCTGCTGTTGGTAAATGGGATTTTAATGTGTTTAACGGTTTTAAGTATTACTCATAAAGAAGGCTGCAGTTTTTTTTTTCCCTTCAATATGGACATTTTCTTTTCTTGATACAAGGCTGCATTCTTTTAAATATATAAAGGTAGTGGTAATAAAGTACTAAATTTTAGAAGTGCACAAACTATCAAAGATTTGTCAACTAAATCACATGTTTTAGCTGGCTATTTCCTCTTATTTTGTGACTTGGAAATACAGATAAGATGATGAAGAGAAAAGACATAATTGTGTAAGGTAGTATTGAAAATATTAGAATCATATGAGAAACATTGTCCTGGTACGGACTTAAAGATTGTCCTCAATACTTTTGTTTCATTATATTTCTACCAGAGTTAGATAGGTTAAGCTTTACTAAAATAATAATAACAATAACACATAAATTATCCTTAGAAACAATAAGAACTTTGATCATAAAACTTTTATATAATTATTTTTTCTATACATCTTTTTTTTTCTATTGAAAGCATCCACTTAATTCTACTTAAACCAATGTTACTTTGGATCAGCCACCATAGATGAAGAGTTTATTGCTATTCAGTTGCTTTGTTCTATTTCATTCTGTCAAAACTCAGAACTTCCTGCAGTCTCTACCTTGTGGAAGTCCCACCATGTTAGGGGGGACTGAGATACCTTTTATTCCACTCCTAAAAAGGCAAAGAATCATTTAGTGGCCCAGGCAATGTCTGAGTGGTTCATCTGAAAAAGAACTAGATGTTTTCATCAATCGCTTTTTACACTTGATCTTAGCCAAAAGGCCGAGAAGCGATCATCAATCGCTTTTTAATCCCCCATCAAAGTAAGGGAAATAACTGAAAGAATCGGATACTATTTCAGCCATTCATAAACATTATATTAAATGCTAATAGGATCATTTATCTCTTCCTTCTTAGACCTACCAGTATGTACTGTGCACATTTCTCATGCATTATTTATTACACTACCGTAAATGTATGTGTCTGCCTTCCATCCTCGACTATGTCTTTTTTTAATTCAATGATCATTTATCCATTATTGCATTCTTTTTGCTTAGCCTAGAACTACCACATCATGATAATTACTACTTACTAAGTGTCTGCTATCTTCTGTGTACTGTAATGGGGGCTTGACAGACATCTCATTTAACTCTGAGTGAACACAATGGGTAATCATGTTATTGTCTACATTTACAAATGAAGAACCTATGACTCAGAGAAGTGCTGTGTCCAATATAATACAGTTCGCAAACAGTGCAGCACAGATTCAAACCCAAGCATGACTCCAAAATCAACGATCATCTTGTTACCCTACACTGCCTCCCAACATATTGCTAGATAGCATGGCTAATGTTTTTGGTACATCATTTTCTCACATAGCATTCAATCTTAAAATTTAGATAGTGTTTCTGCCATTTCGCAGAAGAGGAAACTGAGACTTAGAAAGGTATACATGAAAGGCAATAAATGCTGGCAGACTGAATGAATCCAATATTTACAGAATTTATTTGGCAGGTAGTCAAAGATAATGTGGAGGAAACATATGTGGGTTTAAACCTCTTATGAAGAGCCCAGTGCCTAGTGAGTTGCATAAGTCTTTTAAGTTTTACAGGCCTTTTCAGTATAATTTCTTCAAAACATGGTTATCTGTACCATTAATTCCCAAAGATAGATGCATGGTATGCATCTATCAACAATGTTACTATAATCATCAAGATACTCCTTTATTTATAAGGGTTTTACTAGATTATTACATAAATTCTATGTAATATTTTTGATACATCCCCCCCAACACACATTTACTTGAAAAAGTCATATGAACATGTCTTGCCTTGAAATGATTCTGTGTTCCTTTTTAAGCAATAAAGACACATGGGGTGTATCAGGATAAAGTCATGATGAGGGCTCAAATTCTTAGTGGCTTAACAGACAACAAAATGTTTACTCATGTAAAAATCCTTCACAGGTCTGGGTGACTCTTCAGGGCAATGTTTCAGGCTATTTGTATCTTCTTGTAGGTGGATAAGCTCCAGAAAGTCTCATGCTGGCATTTCGGTGCTTTGTGTGTGTGTGTGTGTGTGTGTGTGTGTGTGTGTGTGTGTGAGAGCATGTGCATGCATGTAGGGGAATTATAATCACTTCTATTCACATTTTACTGGCTAAACCAAGTCATATGACCACATCTATTGTCAAAGGTTAGGGAAATGTAATATTACAAAAGGGGAAGTTTGGATCTAGGTATTTTCCCAAAGAAAATAAAAACACTAATTCAAAAAGATATACGCACCCCTATGTTTATTGCAGCATTATTTACAACAGCCAACACAGGCAAACAGCCTAGTGTCTAACAATAGATGAATGAATAAAAAAGATATGGTATATATAGACAATGGAATACTACTCAGCCATAAAAAAGAATGAGATCTTGCCATTTGTGATAACATGGAAGAACCTAGAGGGTATTATGCTAAGTGAAATAAGTCAGACAGAGAACGATAAATACCAAATAACTTCACTTATACGTGGAATCTGTAACACAAAGCAAATGGACAAACAAATAAACAACAGCAAAGATAGAAACTGGCTCATAAATATAGAGGACAAATAGGTGATTCCCAGAGTGGAGGTGACCAGGGGATAGGCAAAACAAGTGAAGGGAATTAAGAGGTACAAACTTCCAGTTACAAAATAAATTAGTCATGGGGATGAAAGTACAGCATCAGAAATATGCTCATTAATATTGTGACAGCTGTATGATGAGAGATGATACACATATTGAGGTCAGCATTTTGTTATGTATATAATTGTCAAATTACTATGTTTTACAGTGAAACTAATAATAATATATGTCAACTAACTTCAATAAGGATTTTAAAAATAATTAAAAATAAATAAAATAAAATAAAATAAAATAAAATAAAATAAAATAAAATAAAATAAAATAAAAAAGGATGAGATCAGAGATTGATGAAAGATACTAACGTCTGCTACAAGGTAAAAGAAAACAATTTTTTGCAGAGTTTTATGCTGAATAAACGTTTAAGAAGAGCTGAATAGACTCCTTGCTTGAATTAAATATCAAGAGTGCTACTAAAACTAGGGTTTGGGGAATTTAAAGGAGAAAGATGTATGATTTGGTTAAGTTGATTTCTCTTACATTTCTAAAAGAAGGCTGAAATTTTTCTATTTTTATATTCATCTTACCAATGTGGGCAAATGAGAAAGAAATCAATTAATTTTATTGCATTAAAATCTCATCATTCTGGAAAAGAATGACAGCAAACACTGTCACAATTTTGGAATTATCACTATGTGCTTTATCCTAGATGGTCTCCAAAGTCTTAATAGTACTTGGTAGAAAATGTTATTGCTTGCCGTGACTGAGGTTGGATAGAAATGCTTCCGATTTCTCTGCCTATTTGCCATTAGCAAAATGCTTTTGCAGCCCTCTAATTCTATTCTCACGGTGACCTTTTGAAGCTGGCAAGGCAATTGTCCTTCTCTGTATTTCATAGACAGGGTGATTGAAATTCAGAGAGGTCAAAGCTACACTTATGTTTACAACTATTAAATAGCTGAATTGAAAACAGAAGTCAAAATCCTGACCCGCAGGCTAGTTCTCCTTCAACTATTCCTCTCCATCTCACCACAGAGCTGGAGGAAGCCAAGTCCATGAAGTGCACATGCTGAGAACCACCACGTAAGTAAATCTTCCTTAAATACCCCTAAACACGAACTTTTGTTGAGACAGCCTCCGTTTACTTGTGCTTACGCACAAACCGGATACCAAGTCAGAAGCGTACTGTGTAAGACAAGCTGAAATCGATTCAAGTGATGTTTTACAAATGTGACTCAATCCACTGGTAGATCAGAAATAAATACGATAAAAGAAGTTCAGTGAGTCAGGATTTAGGCTGACTTTCTGCTTACCTGAAGGGGGTAGGAGTTTCAGATCTGCCATTGCCTTTTCCTTCTTGAACCATAGTGCTTTAGGGAATGTAGGCTGCAGAAGGCAGCCACCTACTTGGATTAGCTCCTGTGTCGGTTCACATAACCTTGCTCTGTGAACACGTCACTCGTACACGGGAAAAGTTCAGAAGGCTTCAAAAGAAACTGATGATTTTGACGGGTAGACACTGAACTTATCTGACATAAATCAGGGGGAAATGCCTTTGGATTAACTAGTCTGGGAAGCAATGCTGACAAAAATAAATAAACCCCCTAGCCACTTTTTGTCAATTTGCTTGTCATTCATATCGAAAGCCAGAGGACTCATCTCTCTGTACTGTTTAAACATCATGACAATCTCTATTTACTAAACGGGAGAAAAGATAATTAATTCCTAAGTGCTGCTTCACATCTTCATGGCATTTTAACCCAGCTCCTAACAGAATTGCCTATGCAAAAGAGGTACGCTGTTTGACAATGGTTCTGTTTATGAATCTGTAGCGTCCCCCTTTGGGAGATGGTAATGATGATTACACTTAGTTGAAATGGTACACGTGAAAGACAAACTAGGCTGCACCAGCAAATGATGGGGGTGGAGGAGCATCAGCATTAAAAACAAGACAGCAACAACAACAACAACAAACAAACAAACAAAAAAAACCCACCTCTTTTAGATAAACCAGTACTGGAGACAATGCTTTGATTCTGAGTACGTCACAGAGTCAAGTTTTGGGTCATATTTCTTCATCTAACTTAATCTCAATTAGGGGAAAGTTACCATGCTACCTTGTGCTTATTATTAGGGCATAAAAGGGAAAGGGGGGGTGGGGAGAAAGCTCATTCAGACATAGCTGAAGTTTGAATTTTCTTGGACAAACACATCACTGTTTTTAAAATGGAAAGCTTATAATCAGTCAGATATGAGCAGGTTTGATTCCAGTCAAAAGTTCTGTCTTTAGCACCTGGGTGGCTCAGTCAGTTAAGCGTCCAACTTCAGCTCAGGTCAGTTCGAGCCCCTTGTCAGGCTCTGTGCTGACAGCTCAGAGCATGGAGCCTACTTCGGTTTCTGTGTCTCCCTCTCTCTCTGCCCCTCCTCCCTCTCAAAAATAAATAAAACACTAAAAAGAAAAACTCCCTCTTTAAAGAAAAAGAAAGGAAAACAACTAATTCTATGTAACAGGCACTTTGCATAATTGCCACATATAATTTTCACAATGACCCCTGAAAAGTAGACACTATAATCTCCACTTCACACTTGAAGAAAGCAAGTTTCCACAAGGACCAATCACTTGCCAAAGTCACACATAAAATAAGCAGTTGAACTCACTGAATTCCTAGTTAGTTTGGCTCCAAGCTTATGCTCTTTCCTCTACAACCCACAGCCTTATAGTCTTCTATGAAGAGACTTGTGATTATTTCAATGAAGGTGCTTAGGTTTCTTATTACAAACCACATGCTATTAAGTTAGAAACTGGTTAATTAATTAATGGAAGAAAACAGTTTACAAACCACTTTCCGAATATGGATACCCTGGAATTATACCTCTTTAGTTTCCCAGTGTCTGAGTCGTCATAAATGAGACTTTATTCTCCAGTATAGAGTTTTTCAGAATGTGGATCCTTTTTTATCACATGTTCTAGCTGAATTGTGAAGGAATCATCGATACTAGAAAAGGGCTAAGACACATTTCTTTTGGGTGTTTAAATTTTAAAGTTTTAATAGAAACGCTTTTCAGAAAACTAGCGCTTGATTCTTAACTACTATTTGCAGAAAACCTGCATATCTTTAAAGTCACTGTTCTACCTAACGCGTGCTTGCTCCAAAGAAGTGTGTGAACACTGGGAGATGCAGTTCTTGAGTTTACCTGAAGGTGGCATCCATCCCAAGGCTGTAGGTGATTTGTATGAGGACTCTCTTTACATTCGCGAGCACTGTCATAAACTCTCTTCTACTGACAGGGAAATTTGTGCCATGTATGGTAAACAATTCTTCTTTAAGTGACAATGAATGGATATGTTCTTCATATGGTTGCAGATACACCTCGTCTTGGACTGTGCTGATCCTCAAGTCACTTCCCTAAAGGGGGGGGGGGGAAGGATAAAAGTGTGAAAAGAAGGTATAAAAGGGTAAAAAGTATCCATATTTGGATTTGCCACTTTGTGAATTATCCTCAGATTTTTAATTCCAGTTGGCTTTCCTTGCCGTTTAGTATATTTCTGGTATATACGAGAGGAAGAGAAGGCAATGTAAATATTAGCCTTAACCAGATGCATTGCTAAGCATAAGCTTTGTTATACATAACCTTGTTTCCACTATTAACTAAATAATAGATACTTGGCAACTCATGCACGCCATGTGATTACAAATACCTATTTAATGCAAGTGCATAATAATTGGCATAATTCAAATATATTAGTTTATGGTGAATGTAGGTTGTATAGAAAAATAGGGAAGAAAAATTACAACAGTGTATTGTATTAAGCTATGGTTTTAAAGGACTTTTCTATATGGGAAAACAAACAGAAACAAACAAGAAAAGTCCTGCAGTCTAGCATTCACAGTAAGATAATGGCATCATAATAGGGAATGTATTGACTGACCTTAAGGTTATCCTTCTTTACTGAGTTCATTTATATTAATAATACAGAACTTCACATTTTACGTTTAAAGAACCCCTTTTATCTCAAAGGAATTCCAAGACATACTTCTAGTTTTATAGATACACACACATGCATATATATTTAATAATATATATCATCCAGATCACTTCCTCTAATACTGGAAATATTTATTTTAGGGGAAGAATTTTGTCATTGATTCAGATGCATGAAAGGTTCAAGAAGAAGAACAACAAAGCCTGGTGCTAAATCAACATCAACTCACTGGAACCACAAATGTACATGCAAGTGTGTGCTCTGAGGCTATGTGAGAGTTGGAGGAAGGGTATGCATTATGTGAAAGGAACAGTATGAGAAAGGGTGGGGGAGGGCCTCTAAGATATCTTTAGGCTTCCCACATTGTAGAATTGCCTATGGCCCTCCAAATCCTGAAAGTAATTTCTCCTATATCTTTCCTACTTAAATGAGGAGTTTGGAAGTCAAGATTTAACCACACTAAATAAACAAGCTTCCCTTTTCATTTATGTCGGCCTAATATCAACAAAGAAGTAGACAATAAAATCTACTTGGAAGAAAGGGGAGATGGAAAAAATTAAACAGTGTAAATCATCATTTGCATAAACACTTGATCACTCTTATATTCTTGGGTACATGGTCGTTATACTTTTAATTTAAATTCCAGGTCTGGTCTAAAGGTCTTCTTTATCATTGCAACCTAACGAATATGTTCAGTCTTTTAGATATATCTTAGTGTGAAACATAAGGCTGGCATAAGAACGTTTCCCAAGATACGGTATTTTCTATAGTTGTATATTAAATTAATCTCAAGCCAATCAGGTAAGGAATAATCTAAGAATGTAAAACAGTTGAACATAAGTGATCCACTCCGTACTTTACCTCTAAGATAACCATAATCTGGAGAACGTGTTCTGTATCTTCTTCCTCTTCTTCAAAGTCATATGAGATGGTAAATGTCAACTGTCCTCCAACTGCTGTAAGCTACAAGAGAAGAGATGTGTAATCATTACAAGACAGGAGATGGGCTGTTAAATCATATTTTACTTATTATTTTAAAATCATTTTATTGTTCTAGAGGGTAGGATTTGGAAGAAACAGAAATCACAAGAGTGCAGAGTGAGAATGATAGACATTTCTTTAGCAGTAACCTTTATACGAACCTTACCCATCAACAGCAAGCCTGACATAAATATAAATTCATGTATTATTTTCCCCAGGATTGCAGGCTTGCTGAAATAGGTTAAGTTCTGTGAAACCAAACACAGCCCCTCCTGTCATTTTCCTCGTCTATAGCTTGAGCTTTACAATTCCCAAGCAGAAAAGGATCTTTGTCAAAATTGGGAGATTTCTACCCATCCCCGAGGGTCACTCACTTTCTGTTGGTCTGAACGCTTTGAACAAAGACATCACTCCATTTGACAGCGACGTTACATAAACTATAAGCTAAGCTGGGAAATGTCGGTCAAAGAAAAATAAAGGAATAGCGGCAAATTTTATATTATGATACAATTCAACCAAAACTCCCAAAGAAGATACACTTTTCCCCGTGCAATCAAATATGCTTAGTTGGAATGAATGCTATTATTCCTTTTCATTAAATAAACCTCCTTCCTTCCAATATGCACGTCAAGCCCTGTGTTAATGGATGTTTGAGGTTTACATCTTCTGACATTGACAGTAACCTTGTAGAAAGGAAAAAAATAGGAAAGCAAGATCATTTATAGGACAGGAATCAACATTGGGGCTTGAGTGACAGATTCAATGCAAATACGGCAGTCCATTTTTAAAAATTCCACTCCGGCATTGTAAATAAAGACATTCATAAAACAAAGCTGATGATTTGTATTCTGCTGTTTCCTCCGTGCTGACAAACAGAGACCCAGCTTCACAGCCATCAGCTCTCCGTGGCCTCTTACTGCAGACCCTGACCACAAAGCAATTCTGGGCGATGCACTGGATGGAGGAGGAGGAGCCCAGATTCCTTGCAGAGTCGTTCCATGGGGAATGGCACATAGCTCTCCATGGCTGATGAAATAGGGTTTTCAACTTGCAGCTCCGCAATGTCTTCTACGAGCTCATTACATGGAGCTCTACAAGGAACTAGAATTCAGAAAACTTTTATTCCCCTGTTCCCCTGAGAAATAGCCCTACTCTAATGTCTTCTGATATATAAAATAATAAATATCTGCCTGGACTATAGCGCTTGGCATCATTGTGAGTAACAAAGGGTAGATCAATGTAAAAGGTTTTTGGTTCTATTAAGATAAGCATCCAAAATATCACCTTGCAATAGAAGAGTCCAGAAAGGCAGCAGGAAAGAAGGCTTTATATATTTCAAAGAAGACTGAACTAATTTTCTACATTAATAAAAATACTTAGCAGGACGTAGGGATGGAGTTTGGGGAAAACACAAGGATGTAGATCTATAATGTTGCAAAACTTTTGAGCTTCCAGTTATATTTTGATCATGTAAAATTTGGACTATGTGTTTTTATTTTCTTTGGAATATGTTTCTCTAAAAAAAAAGAAAGAAAAACACTCCATTTTAATTCATAGTTTCTTAATTTAAAAATTATACAAATGTGTGGACCTCAGAGATAAAGCTAATGCCTATTTTGCTAATAAAAAGAGTCAAAGTGAGTGCAATTTGAATATCTAAGCTTTTCAGACTTGAGATAAAATAGAAAAATGTTTGATTTGTTATAATATTTCATTTGTTTATGCCATTTCCACACCTACTCATAATAATTATGAAATCATCTAGCATGTAAAACACTTTGAGAGACAAATGAGGGTGGAAATGGAGAAAACAAACAAGAAACAAATATAGAAAAAGAAAGGGCTCTTCTGCAGGTCAGTGATCATATATAAAACATGAATGAAGGAGTGAAATTAATTCAACCTATTCTTCTGAGGGCTTATCATTACTATTATAATAATAAAAATGAAAATTTGCCCTTCACTCACATTTCATAAAGCAACTGTCCCCAACTCTTTTCGTGGATCTTCAATACCTATACGTCAGTATTATTAGAACTAATTTTTGAATCCACTAACAATTTTCATGAGTGAATCCATTTTACTTCTAAGTTATGTGAAAAACAGACCATTTTAAAAAGGTGTATGTTGAGTTACCAGATTTGTTTTTTCCTCCAAATCAAGTACCCATTTCCAGAATATTAGAATCACTATCTTTTTCACTCACTGTAAAGGTGTATATTTATGGCCATTTCTATATTGGTACTTAGTCAAGTACTTTGAGTAATTTTGAAAAAGGATTATTTAAGGTACCATCCCACAGTTTAGAGGTCATATTCTTAGGAATAATCACTTAATCTCTGTTAAATTCCTTTCCCTCTATTTTTCCTTGACCTCCATTATCTCTTCATAAGCAATAAACCCAAGCATTTCCTGATGTTTCCAGCTAATGTGTCTTTCCTGACAAGTACATACCATCATATGAAAGTCTCTGTGATGAGTCAATTATAAGACAGCATCTTCTTTTCTGAGGGATCTCGTTTTTTGCGGAAAAACCTGTAGCAATATTCAGAGTACAAACTGTCCTTTCCTATAGCTTTGGATGAAGAAGTCTCTGCCTCTTCTTCTACCTGTCGCTCCATATCCCAAATGGCTCTTATGTGTCTCTTTCAAGTCCTTGCATCCCCACTGTCCTATATTCCCTTAAGTATCCCAGTCTCCACACTCTCCGTCAAATCCAATGTGCACTGGACTGCCAATCATGAGCTGATTTTACTGTCTCCTCTAGCCATTATGTATGATTATTACTTTCACTGCCAAACTCTCAGATACAGGACACTACACGCATTTTCTTTATTCTTACCCATCCAGCCTTTCTTATTTTATCTATTGCATCCTGTCTTAACCCTTGGTACTCCACTAAAAATGTTTCTTGAGGGGCACCTGGGTGGCTCAGTCGGTTGAGTGACCGACTTCGGCTCAGGTCACGATCTCGCGGTCCGTGAGTTCGAGCCCCGCGTTGGGCTCTGGGCTGATGGCTCAGAGCCTGGAGCCTGCTTCAGATTCTGTGTCTCCCTCTCTCTCTGACCCTCCTTCATTCATGCTCTGTCCCTCTCTGCCTCAAAAATAAATAATCATTAAAGAAAAAAATTAAAAAAAAATGTTTCTTGAGGGGCACCTGAGTAGCCCAGTTGGTTAAGCTGCCGACTTCGGCTCAGGTCATGATCTCAGGGTTTGTGGGTTTGAGCCCTGTGTCGGGTTCTATGCCGACAGCTCAGAGCCTGGAGCTGCTTCAGATTCCATGTCTCCCCTTCTCTCTGCCCTTCCCCTGCTCATGCTGTGTGTCTCTGTCTCTCATAAATGAATAAACATTAAAAAAAAAAAGTGTTCTTGAAAGTTCATTTATGAACTCTACCTGGCAATGGACCTTCTGCTGCTGTTCAGTTTTATTGTTAAATCTGTATGTAGCATGTAATAGTTCTTAAAATTCTCGACTCCTTTGTCTCCTGTTGTACCAAACTTTCATAATACTCCTTCCTCTGCCTTGGTCATACCACTATCTCATTTGTAGAAACATTTTTCTTTCTTATTCTATACTCTGTGTATGGATGTCTGCAAAATTCTTATTCCCTTTGGTTATCCTTTCTTATTGTCTCCCCATTCCTCTCTCATGGATTTAATTATGTTTGTGCCTGGTTCCTCATCTGTATCTTCCACCGTGTGCTGTAGCCATGTATTAGTTAGCTCAGGATGCCATAACAAAATACCAAAGACTAGTGCTTAAACAACAGAAATCAGATCAAGGTGTAGGAAGAACTGGTTTCCTCTGCAGCCTCTCATCTTGGCTTGTAGATGGCCACCCTCACCCTGTGTCCTCACCTGGTCCTTCCTTCTGTGTTTGTCAGAACACACTATTCTATTGGCCTTCTTCTTATAAGGACTCCGGTCATACTGGATTGGGCCCACCCTAATTCTCTCACTTTAACTTAATTATCGCTTTAAAAATCCTTTCTCCAAATAGTGTCACGTCCTAAGATTCTGGGGGTTAGGACTTCATCATTAGAATTTGGGGGGAGGGATACAATTCTGCCTATCACAGTCCTGTACTGATAGTTCTTTTTTTTTTTTAACTTTTTTTTTTAACGTTTATTTATTTTTGAGACAGAGAGAGACAGAGCATGAACGGGGGAGGGTCAGAGAGAGAGGGAGACACAGAATCTGAAACAGGCTCCAGGCTCTGAGCTGTCAGCACAGAGTCCGACGTGGGGCTTGAACCCACGGACTGCGAGATCATGACCTGAGCCGAAGTAGGGCGCTCAACTGACTGAGCCACCCAGGCACCCCTGTACTGATTGTTTAATAATGTCTCAAACACTCAACATTCCCAGTTAATCTCATTATCTGAATCTTCCCAGGAAACACACTTGATTATTTTCCCAACTCCCATGATTGGGTCAGGTCAGTTGCTTTATTTCTCTGTTTCAAATGAGAAACTGTAGGTGTCACACATATTGTTTTCACTGCATTATTTATTTCAAATTAGTCTCAATCTTATTCTCTTGAAATGCTTTTCCTAGCTTTCCATTTTCGTTGCTGCATCACCCTTACTAGGTCCTCACCAAGCATTTGAATTCAATTCCATGACTTCAGTCATTTTTTTGGCGGGCGGGGGGGGGGGGGTCGGATTTTATCAACTGTTACTTCTGTTGTTGCCTCTGTCATGAAGAGCCTACAGTGGCCCTGGGATCTATAATATCATTTGAGTTTCTACACAGTTTCAATAAGTCTAGGATCTATTTAGCGCCCTTTTCACAAACTGCACAGGCGCTCCAGGGCCCTGCAGTAAACTCACAAAGGCACCGTAGGATACTGTAAACATTTAAAGGAAACACAAGCAACACTGTGTATCTGTTAGACGCCAGGCAAACAACTAGCTTGAGGTACTTCACAGTTTTAACATGAATGTCATATTCCTTTCAGAGATATTCTCAAAATGTTGAACTGTGTTTTTTGGGTCCTTGCACTTTCAGCAATGTCATGTCTTTGGTAAGCAAAGTTTTCAGTGTGTGCTATGATAAAAACCACTTATTGCACAAAAATCAATGTGAAACAGGAATTAAAGGTAGCCATGTGCACTCTGTTTCTAGGTTTGAACAGTTGTGTTATTACAGGCACACAAATCTCCTCTAGTAAGTCATTGTGGTTATGAAAAAAAGAGAGATTATTATATGGCCTGAACTTACGTGCCTTATCTTTTTCAATGGTTGCTAAATTGTTAAAATGTAAATATTTATGAAGCTGTTGGGCCGTAACTACTGTGGCATGTTTCAGTTGGTCTAGGAGACACTGTGAAAAAAAAAATACAAAGACATTCAGAATACCACAAATTGAAGAAGTTTGGGAATTTCAGATTTAGCCTCTGTTTATATCTACCCATTCTGCTACTTAGATTTGCTTCAACTCATTTTCCTGCTGAAATTCTCACTCCTACAGCTCTCTGACTATTCAAATCTGCTTTTCGTTCTTTGCTTGGCTAGTGTCCCACTGGTCAGAAGACTGAAGAGGGAAAAGGGTTTTTTTTAGTGATATTCCCGAAGACTCAGTGGCAACCACAACAGATAAGAGAGCTAACGGACTTTAGAACAGGTAGAGCTCTGCATAGACCATCTCATCCATTAACACTGAAGAATGCATTCTAACAATACATCCCATGACATTGGTAAGTTACACGTACTGTGCATAGCTTTAATTTTCCACAATTTGGGGCTATGTAGACTCAATTTATTAATTTTATCTTTGAGACTTTCAAACTCATCCATTTTGGGGACAACACTGGTTACTGTAATTTTGCAGAGCACTAAAAGTACTTCCAGCACATTTCATTTTCTCTGGCTATTGACAAACAAAACTGTCACTATTCTATTGGCCAGAGAAGTATGGTTTTCCACAGGAAGAATTAAGTTCAATTCCAGTTCACATTGAGGCAATTCTTACATTTGCTGGGTAGATTAGACTATATTTAGCAGAGATGAAAGTTGTATTCCTTTTCAATACAAAGAGAAAGTGAATTTAATGGGAACAATTCATTTCATCAGGGTCCCCAAAGACCTAGTTTTTTTGTTGTTGTTGTTTGTTTGTTTTTTACCTTTCTTCATATCTATTGAGCAAAATTCTCTTCGGAAAGATTCAGATATCAAATCGAGAAGCAAGGAAAAGAAACAGGGCCCATTCATTCCTGGTTCAGGTCTAAGCCCTTCCTGATCTTCAAATTCACCCCATTAAGAAAAGAGCAACACAAGTAGCTGTTTCCCATGAGTTCCTGTTTTAATTCTACCTTCAGGGGAAAGAAACAGCTTGTTTGCAAGTAACATTACAGTTACTATGCAATATATAACCTAATGTCACACATAATAATGTACTGTGCATGCAGCACATTGCATTAAAGATTTAATGAGGCAGGAAAGTTCTCCCTCATGAGTGGAAAAGGCTAAAGGTAATTCATAAAACCAAGCTTTACAACAGTATTTAGTATTAGGCTAACTGTGTTCTAGCCTCCCCCACTCCCAATCTCAAGAAAAATGAATTGAAAGGTGAAGGGTGGATGATCTATGGGGGACAATACACGCGGGGGGAAGTTCTTTCATAAAACAAGCCTGGAATATTTGGTTGTCTGATGTCAGAACATCGTCTCTCTTCTTCCACTAAATGGGTGTAAAATCTAATATTGACTTTTGCTTACCAGAGCAAATATTTCAGGAGGGATGTACTAAAATCAAATGAAGAAAAGTGTAATATGGAGCAGGATAAATGAAACATATATGTTAATTTCAGTTTAGCATCACAAACATGGCGAGTGGTTCATCTTTCTAGATTTTGAAGCTCCAATGCCTTAAACTGTGAAAAAGTATCCCTCTCACGGAAGTGTTTACTGATGCATCTATTCATGGAGCTCTATATTAACATAGAAACAGAACTTCATGTTTTGTCATGCTTTTTGGTACATTTATAACATTGAGATAAGAACATGTTTCTCTTCCTTCCAAGTTTGATAGTTAGAATAGAACAGGTCTAAGGGGATGTTGAATTAGAGAACAGGCAGAATTTACAGAGGAGGTCTTAAAGTTACATCACCTTAACGCAGAGAAAAAGAAGTAGGAGTTGTGAGCATCAAACAGAAACAATACATTCTGGAAACACTGGGCTGGAAGGCAAGAGGCTACATTATGTAGTCCAGGAGATACAAAGAGGAAAATCTTCAGGATTTTCTTGCATGCCTGCTTCCATTCTTCCCTTCTTTGCTTCCTCTCCACCTGCTCTGCCTCTTTCCTTCCTTTTATCCATCTCCTCCTTTTTTCTTCCTTCTCCCCTCTTCCCCCACCTCTTCTCCTCTTCCCTGCCCCCACTAGTTTCATCTTCTCCTTCTGATTTTTTATCCTTTAGACATGGCCACTTCCAACCTGATAATGTTGCACTCCTTTGTATTTTGTATCACCAGAATTTCATAAGTATCCAAAGTAGGGGTGAAAATTACAAAGCGACCAAACCAAGGACAGAATCTTCTGGCAGCCCCTCAGAGATACTCTCTCAGTGAAACAACAACTGACCAATCAGTGTCCTTGGAGTCCAGTCACCCAACTGCTTGAGAAATGAAGTATGAACTTATATGAGTTTCTATAAAATTAGTGGTTTATTCACTTGAATAACACCAAACTATTTCAGCATGAGGTCTCTCATGTAACAAAGTAAGCCCAATTGTACTTTCTCTATACTCTCTTATGATTCAAAGCAAATGGAATTATGCAGGTTCGATCAGGTAAGAATGTTTTTGGCTGTAACTGAAAACCAGACAATTAATGATTCTTATATAACAAGAGGTGCAGAAGACAACACATCAAATTTTAAAATACAACCAACAGGTTATTTCCCACTCACCACCCCCGCCCCCCCATTTCATGTATTTTCTACAAACACTTACTTAGATCCATTTGGGGACACTTAAAAATATAAACACCCCATCAACAGATTTGCTAAGCATCATAATAAGATGATGAAGTGTTTACAAGTACAATATCCCATACATAAATTAAGATTTAGTGTTTCCTCTAAGTGTTGTGACTGAGAGAACCACTTATCACTTTGTGACTTGCATGGATCAAGTATTGGGTTGAAATAATGCAGTCTCCACAGATGTGAGTAAATGGTAGCAGCCAAATTCTCCAAACTGCCTTTTGTTATCAAGCCCTGACTCAAAAACAGGATGTTTGCAACAGCTGTTTGTCTTCTGTTTACTTACTTAGGTTTGGATGGAAGGCTCCATTGGTACCCTTGTTGTAGTTTGGATTAATTTGTGTGTAAATATTCAGTACAAAAAAGGACATGCAACACAGAATTAAACATTGATCTCATCAAATGAACTGTAAATTATGGTTTCATGTGTACATAACTTTCTTATTGACCAGGGCTTAAACGTTTTTCAAGTTCTCTGCCAAGAAAACAGAAAACTGCATTCTCATGATATACAACATGGATGTTGATTAAAATAACAACATACATTTTAATCCAAGTTCCGTCAAGTTAAAGAGAAACAGGCTTACTATTTTTATATAATTCACAAATGAATATATATTTTTTATATATTTATGCATACATAAATCCTTGAAAAAAAGTTAGGAGAACATTGTAAAAAGGAGATATCAATAATGCTCTTTTCTATCTGAATAAGAATTTTAGCTAATCTTTTACTGCTTAAGCGTTTTGCCTTATAAGGATATTGTTTACTCTGGATCATATATAGCTATTTTATAGCTTTCCCCTCTTATTACAAAAGCAGGAATAAAAGTATAACAAACAGAATTCTTATCTTTCCTATAGGTAATTTTCAATGTTCTTGCCTCAACAACACTAACTATGGCTGGAAGGGCTGTATGCTTAAATGAGCTCAATCAATTCCAGGCTACATTATTTAAATAGAGGTTATCTTGAACTATCAGACAACTTATTTCTCACAAAGGTAGATGCCAGAACACCAGTCTTGGAATACTATCTTGATTTGATTCAAAATTGATCTACCTCTCTTCCTTTTTCTCTTTTCCCTTATTCATGAACTCTGCAGGTGATTCTTTATTATAGAAGTAGAAGCTGGTTATGAATTTTAGAAGAAAAGATTCCCAAAGATTCAGTGGGAACTAAGTCACACCCCAGAGGAGGACCAACAGGCTAATACAATACATTCTAGTGCCTCCTTCCAGAATGAACAGATAAAGATTTGCATGAGTTTCTGACATGTCTGTTAACATGGGAACCATATATAAATCACACAAAAGATTAAGCTCATTCCCAGAGATTTTCCAGACCTGGTTTTGGATTCTGGTTCTGCCTTTAAATGTTGTACGGCCTTTGGGAAAGTTATCTATGCTTGCAGAATCTCAATTAATTTTCACTAAAATGCACTGAATTACACCTACTTCAGCAGTTTGTTATGAAGGTGAAATGAGCAAATATTTATAAAAGTCTTCAGTTGATACCTAGCACATAGTATATATTCAATGAATGTTGTAAATTGTACTATTTTAATAAAAATAACTTTCAAAATTAATACATACACACTTCACTCTAAAAACTTAACCATAATGATATTTATTTCATGATTCTAAATGCACTTTAAAATCATAGCATTTCTGGAAGAGACCACAGTGTTGGCAGATCTTGTCCATGTTTTAATGTTTCCCTATGGTACTTTGCTTAAGTATCTTACAGATAGTAGATATTGTGTAAATATGTGCTGAACTTTCATCAAATTCAACACCATATATCATTTCAATGTATTATAGTTGGAGAAGATATAAAAAACTGGTACAAAAAAATTTGTACTACCCCCATGAGATAGCTTGTAGTTGTTATTAGAATAAGCCTTTATTGGTTTCTCTATTCTTATCTTTGTCAGTACTAAAAACAGACCAAGGGAAATATGTCTATTTGAGTTTTTTGGTGATTTGAGCTTACTGCAACAACTTACTGTACTGCTGACTGGCAAACTATAAGTGCACTTATTTTAAAATAAGGCCCTTTAGCATGTGGGAAGTTTGATCTGCAGCTGAAAGGAAAAATCAATATTTAAGTCATTTAGACATTTACACACATAAAGCAACTGTATGTCATCGCTTTTCACCAGATTCTATATGCTAAGATAATAGTGTAAATTCCAGCAGCCACTAATACATATTTTATAAGTTACAAATACATTTTCAATATGTTCTGATATATTGGCAAACAATGTACTCTCTGTGTTAAAAAGACACGTAGCATACAGATTAAAGGGAGAAATGATCCCACCGCAATCATCGCTAGTCAGAGCACATCCTTGACACCACTATTTAAGAGAAGAGTTAACAAATTAGAGGTCAGCAGGGAGGCCAGGATGCTGACGGCTCTAAAAGCACAACAAGAGGTTCAGAAAGGTAATGGGGATATTTAACCTTAAAGAATAAAAGCCATAGGAAAAACATGATTATTTTATTCAAATATCTAAAGGTCTATCATATATAATAAAAAGAAACTTCGCTCTCTTTGTTGCATAAAAATGGAGTCTACCTAAAGGAAGTAGGGGGTATTTCTTGATCCAGCATAAAAATTAACTTCTGATATCTAGAGCTGTTGAAAATGGAATGAGTTTTGTAGAGTGTCCATATCCTTAAAGACATATGAATAGAGGTCCATCTGCCTGGGATGATAAAGAAGGAATGGCCACATCTGCCAAGAGGTTGGACTAGATCTGATATCAATGGGCAATTTGCAATTCCACCATGCGAAATTTTACAGCTAATTTACTAACAGTTGGTTAATTAAATATCACGGTAACCCTTTTCAATTTGTATTGTAGAATATCAGAATAGTAATTACTTTTATATACACCAGCTCCTTGCTGTGTGATTTTAGAAATAATACATTTAGAGGACAAACAACACATTTCATTAAGAGAAAACTACTTGTATAGACATCATTAGAGATTTGCAATGGCATAGGGGAAAAGAGTATATGGGTTCTAGAACTAGACTTATTGAGGTAGCAGGGAATATTATTACTTATTAGCTGTGTGAACTAGAGCAGATTACTTAATCTCTCTTTTTATCAAGTCTGCATCTGGAAAATGTAAAGGATGAAGCAATAAATGCCTCATAGGGTCATTGTGAGAGCTCAAGTGAATAATCTAGAATAGTGCTCGACACTTTGTAAATGTTTTTTTTTTTAATTTTTTTTTTCAACGTTTATTTATTTTTGGGACAGAGAGAGACAGAGCATGAACGGGGGAGGGGCAGAGAGAGAGGGAGACACAGAATCGGAAACAGGCTCCGGGCTCCGAGCCATCAGCCCAGAGCCCGACGCGGGGCTCGAACTCACGGACCGCGAGATCGTGACCTGGCTGAAGTCGGACGCTTAACCGACTGCGCCACCCAGGTGCCCCATCACTTTGTAAATGTTTAATAAAGGTTAGCTGCTATCATTGTTTTGTTATTGTCGTAATTATGGAAAACAATCTCCAAAATTTTGTAACTATTCGGAGCAAGATTTTCCCACTACCACCATACTATGGTGACACATCAGTATGATCTGGATTTTTTACATTTGAAAATTAAAACATTTGCACTTTTTTTTTAGCAAGATATAGATAACATATAAATACGGTACATCTCAAAAATTAAGGGGATCCAGTTACTGAGCCATACATAATTGAGTTACTATTTATCTGGAACTTTAGAATTTAAATAGCACTTCTTGCATCATTTTATTTAATCTCAAAAAATCTTAGCATGTAGATTTATGATTACTGTTATTATATTGTAGACATGAGGAAGCTGAGGCTCTAAGAGGTTAAGTTGCCCACAACCACATTGTCACTTTAGTGATATTAAGATTCATTCTTGATTTATGTTTAATTTTTAAAATATTCCCCCTCAAGACTCTTTCTGTTTCTCAAACATGTACACATGCACGCACGCACACAAACACACACACACACACACACACACACACACACACACACTCATTGTGCATTCTCTAGAATGCAAAGATCATGTGCTTCAGAATAAGACTGACCTATTCTCTAATCTTAGTCCATATATTTACTGTGTGACTTTGGACAAATTAATTTAATTCTGAAGTTTACATTGTATTATGTCAAAAGAGAATGAAAATACCTACCTTGAAGGGTTTTTATAAAAAAATTCAGGGGAGGAACTATGTAAAACCTATTCTCCATGTTCTATACCAGGCATTCAGAATTTCTTGAAACATTATTTCATATTCCCTCCTAATTATTCTGGAAGCAAGTTCAAAATAGGTTTGCTAATTTGAGTCTAAGTACTTGTGTAGAAAAGAGAATACTATCGTTCCTGAAAGATGAAAACATACTCTATTCACTAATAATAATAAAACAAAGTAAACTTTTCTAAAGTACTATTTTCCCTCATCAGAGTTGTAAATATCTAAAAGTTTGATAACATACTCTATGAGTGAGGGAATTAGGGAAACAAGAACTTTCATGTCTTTATGGTAGTATGTACAAAATCTGTGGGGTCAGTTTGGCAATGTGTATTTAAATTACAAATGCATATCCATTTCAATATAACAATTTTACCTCTGGAAATTTACCTAACAGCTATACTTGCTCATATATGATATAGTAGGTAAATGATTATTCACTGCAACAGTGGTTGTAGAGAAATATTAAAAATAGACTAATGTTCATCAATAGTGATTACTAATAGACATATTAATAAGGGTAACACATTATTATGATCATTACATTAATTTTAAAGCTGAAAAAACTGAAGCTTTGAGTGATTTCATTACTTTTGTGGGGTTGTAAAGCTGTTAAGTAGTGAAACCAGAATTTGAAACTCAAAGTCTAGCACCAAAGTCAATGTTTAATCTCTTTTATGACAGCTGAACCAACTTGGGTGCATCCATTCAACACAAAACAATTAACCAACCAATCAAACAGAGCAAACCTACACCATACCCACCCACCCACCCACTGAAATAAAATCTTTATCCATTACCATTTGTGTATCTGCCATTTGTGTAAAATGAGTCAGATACATATGTGTGTGTATATATTCTACTAAGACAGAAATGCAGAAATAGAGAAAATACGAGCCCCAAAATACATGATAGCTATGATTTTGATATTATTTATTATTTTTTTATTTGAGATAGTGCATATGAGCACATGAAGGGGGGAGGGGGAGGGGGAGGGAGAGGAGGAGAGAGAGAGAGAGAGAGAGAGAGAGAGAGGATTCTAAGCAGGCTCCACCCATACAGGTGTTGATTTCATCACTCTGGGATCATGACCTGAGCTGAAATCAAGACTCAGAAGTTTAATCAACTGAGCAGTCCAGATGCCCTGATAGTATTTATTCTTAAATCAATTTTATCAGATGAAATGACTAATAGCATCTGCATTGTTATCTGGAATATACGAGTGAAGTAAAATATTTGTGATTTAAGCACCTGCAAAATGTTTCTGGTAACCAGTTAGAAAGTGTGTTTTATGAAGAATGCTTTAAAATATATTTATTAGGGGTCTCTGGATGAGTGATATTGGGAAAATACAGTGAAAAAGGGAGTCAGACCTGAGTGCTAGCCCGCCTTGCACAAACCACATGTGTAATTTTAGAAGTATTTGTTTCTTAAGAGTGAAGCCAAAACCAGAGTATAGAATGTGGAAGTAAAGAGAGCTGACATGATGTCTCAGTTCATGCAAATCTCATGGAAGTCTGACTTTGAGCAAATATTTATCTAAGTTTTAAAAACCATCATCTCTACTGTGGAAATTTCCCTCCTTATTTTACTGTGTTATTCTGTGTTATTTCTGTGTTATTCTGTGTTATTTTCTGTGTTATTCTGATACTGTGTTATTCTGATATTAAATGTTACAATGTAACATTTATTAACACATTTTGGAGACTACATATACTCACACTTTTATTATCTGATACCTTTAGTTCTAAAATTCCTTAACTTTAATGACAATAGAAATCTGGTGCCTGTCAGATCATACAATTTCAACTAAAAGTTCCAGACTTCCTGCTTCAGTTGAGAAACTCTCTAATATGCAGAAATTATTAGGCTGAAGTAATTATATTACATGGTATTTTAGATTTGCCTTCCCTTTTCTCCTTTATGTTTTCAGTAGATATATCATTAGAATAAAATATCCTCACCAACATCTACAACTTGCATCAGATATTTATGAAAAGCAGGTCAGATTATGGTTTCCCTAACTAAAAACAATAAAACTAAAAAGCAAAAAAAAAAGACAGAATGAAAATAAAACTATAAGTCAAAGAAAACCAATGGTGAAAATTTCAAAATAAACCTGAGAATTTCTTATAATCTATATAAGAAAGTTTGCAATTTTTCTACTAAGTTCCTCTATTCCCATAAACTGTAGGTACCCTTTTATTAAAAAAAGGGAGTACAAACAGTATTCTTTACTATTTTCTAAGAAAACAGAGTTCCTGCCATATAAAGGCAGACAGACCCTCAGGACACTCCAAAGTTCCTGCTAAGAGTTCAAAAAGGGGCATAAAAGCAATCCTATCAATCACAACATGAAACGCACACTTTCTCACACTCTCATGGGGGTGAAATATTTATGCAGCTTTGGCCACTTATTTTCTTCATGGACTTTACATCAACCCAATTGTATACTTCTTGGTGGGATAGGCGAGGGGCAACATCTATGTGCATTCTGTGAACTTTAACATATTGCATTGAATTTTGTAGTACGTATATAATTTATATACTATTTCTGAAGTTTTTTAGATTTCTGTTTCTTTTTCTTCTCAGTCATAACTGAACATCCCTCCCACACAGACCAGCTGTTTCTCTATTTAAAAAGAAGGCAAGTAATTTAACATCATAAATACCAAACTGCATCTCAAGGTCAGAGTCAAAAGCTTTATGTCTCATTAATTTTCAAGCTCTTCATCAATTTTTCTCGTTGAGCTGCCATTTATGTCTTGGTATGTGGAAAAGCATAAAACTTGTGTTATCAGTTAAAACAGAAGGCTATCTCCAGCTATTAAACTAATGTAAAATATTTCCAATTAAGTGGGTAGTAGCTTGTGTACTTTGTAATGACAATAGCAAAACTTCAAAAGCTTTTGGGTCCATACACCAGCAACTTTTCCTTCCACTGAGGCAGAAGAAAACCATTTCTGTGAGTTAATCCATGCTCGAACTGCTGAGACATAAAAATATTGACCTTTATCTCCTTAATCAAATCATTTAGGCTACTCATGTAATGCTTAGAAATGATACGTTTTCAAATATTAGCTATTTCTTAGAAATTCACTATAAGTGTGTAATAAAAAACCTACATGCATCACCATCTGATGTTGAGTAGTCATTTATTCAATAAATAAGCAGTAGTTCGATAATATAAACAACCTTCCATCACTTTAGAATCTACAGCAGTATTTCTGAAAGCAGTCATGTATAACGAAATGGACAGAAAATCTTACTAACTTCATTTATTTCCTCACTTGTCAAAAGACTTAAACTTTCCTTTAGACCCAAAGCACTTATTTTATCATTAAGAAAACATAGGGCCAGAGAATACCTACAATCTGCCCAAGCCCAAATTGCAAATAATGGCAGAGATTCTGAGTGTTGGCTTTCACTCCCATGTCTCTTCATAGGTTTGTAGATACTATTGCTTGGAACAACATGTTTTCTGTTCTATTTTATTTTGTTATAATGGTTTTAAAACAAGGTGACAGATTATTTGGGGTCTTTGTCCCCTCTCTTAAATCTGGGTAGGTTTATGACTGCTTTAACCTGCAACTTCTGAGGTGAGGTCATAAAAAAACATTGAGCTTTTGCCTTGTTTTCCAGGTACATTTTCTAGTGGGGTCCCATACAGCCTTGATGGAAGTCAAAATACCCAGAGGCCACCATGCTTAGAGGAAGCCCAAACTACATGTATTGTTCATGCATGGGAAAACTGGTTGTCTGTCTCAGGGAAGTCCAACCTTTGGGTTATTATATTCCAGGCACTGAACACATACATGAAGAAGCCTCCAGTCATTCAACTCCCCACAACTACTCAAGTGTGCTCTGCTAGGCCCCAAGATATCATGGAGTAAAGAGTACCTATCCTGCAGTACCCTGTCCCAATTCCTTATCACAACATTGGTAGGCATTAAAATAGTTGACACACACTATTTAGTTTGAGGTGGTCTGTCACTCAGCAATAGGTAACCGGAAAATTCTTAGATCTTAATTTTCTCCAATTGGGTTAAATACCTTGGTTAGTTTAATAAGTTCAGCTACTTCCAGTCAAAGGCTATGTTGTTCTATAGCTTTGCTTTTCTCAAACGATCTGCATTATGCTTTCCTAAGTCAAATTTCTTTTTTGGTTTCATTCATTCATTCATTCATTCATTCACTAAACCTTTATTGAATATATAATCCATATTCTAAAAATGGTTAGATTTCAAAGATCTAGAGATGAATAGAATAAAATAATTTTCCTCAGGCAGGGTGTAAGGGGAGACAGAATATTGCTACTTAATTTATTTTTCCTTTTCCTCCTCTTTTCACTTTATAATGAAAGCATTTAGGACTTTAGATTTACTCTTGAATACTGCTTTTGCTTTACATCAGGTTTATTTTATGATACTTTGTTTTCAGAATTAAAATTGTGACTTTAATTTCTTGGGGCCAGAATAGTTATTTTCTAGCATGTTCTTAAGGTTTTAAGTGCTCTTTTAATTTATTATTTTTAATTTATAACTGAGCACACCATGGTCACGTAATGAAAACTGAACATTTTCTGGTTTTAGAATTTTTGAAAAGTGTGTATGTGCCTGAATGTGTATATCTGGCCTCTCATGACACTAATTTTTAAAGTATTCCATTGGCATAGGTCCTGTTTATAAATATAAAATCAAGAGAGTACTATTATTTATTTTTTAATCTTTAGTACAGTTTCTTTGTTAAATGTTTACCTGCTCTTTCCTTAACATTTCAGAGACTGAGTAATGTATTAAAGTCTATTACTACTACAGTTGCTTGCTTGCGTATCAGTAAAGAAGTAACAAGTAATATAAATATTCAAATGCCAGAGGAAATTCATGATATACTATCATAATTTTCAATTATAACAAAGAAGCACTGGGAAAAACTAATGATATGAATAGTTTTGTAGCTATAAGACAAATTTAGGAGCATTTCTAATTAGCAACTAATTCTAAGAAAATACACTAACAAGATTCCCTCCCTGTTTAATCATGTGATGTACTTATTTAAAATAATATTTTAAGAATCAAGTAAGTTTTCAAAAGAATCATATACTTAACCCAAACAATCAAGGAGTTTCACTATTTTTCTAAAAAGTGATCAAATCCGGCAATATATTTTAAATATATTAAAAGTTTAAAATGAGGAAGAATATCCAAGGAAAGTATTCTTTCTGCAAGGTAATTTGCCTAATAAATTTTTAACAAATTAATGCCACAATAGACATTTTTGGAATTACATTATATTTAGCTAATGAGAATTGAAGAAATGTTAATGTGTATCATAATCATCAGGCAAACACATGCATCATTTATTAACTTTTTCTAATATCTTACTGTTATACATCTGACATTCAAGAAAATGTGATCATTTTTCTTGACCAAATAAAATTCTGTTATGATTTTATTATTATTAGGTAATTTAATAAGTATATTTTTACATATGGCCTGGTGTCAAGGTTGGCCCTGTTAAAAGCAGGTACAAAGCTAAGGATATAGCAAAGAATATCATGTATTTCTATTACAAAAATATAAATCATTTTTTTTGACGATGAAAATAGTAAAGCCTGGTAGCTTTGTCAATAGATGAAAAAGAAGAAGAAGAAGAAGCAAAGCTTGCTCTTTTGGAGAGGCGCTCATATACACAGCAAGTCAGGGGAGAAAGCAAGAGCACGATGGATCTTCGAGTCATCTGGTTAAAGCTCATTGGCCCCTACCTCACTGGAGCTTGATAAAAGCAAAGTGAAACAGCCCAAAACTATGGATGCACTACTACCATAATAATTGGGAAGAACCCATTCTTTTTGTCGACAAACTCAATACACCGAAACGTCTATTGTTTTATTCTAGTTCAGTTGGTTCTAAACTTCCCAGTCCCTGGAATTTTCTTGCTTGTCATTCATGTCAATGTGAGCATTCCATAGTGACTATAAAACATTCTGAGGTGAGTTAATAAGTTTTTGTAAAGGTTAAAATCAGGAAATTATCATTTTAACATTTCAGAGATACGTTTAAGATTTTACGTTCCAGTTCTTTCATATTATACATTTATACCTAAAATAAACTAGAGTAAGGTAAGACTCACTTAATTTACTGCATTTAATTAACTCAAATACATAGGTCACAATTTGTAGTATGCTACTGAGATGAATTCAGTTGAGTCCATTGACAAGTTTTTTCCTATGTGCGTACAGTTTCATAAAGACTCAGAGTTACTGATTAGTTTTATGCTTCCTAGTATACGACCTAGATGGTTTAATGATTGAATGTGTAAAATATATTCCATGCAATTGAGTTTCTTAAATACCATGAAAGTACATACAACTAACAATAAGCATAAGAATTTTGACTTATTCACATCAATATGGCTTAATTTTATTTTTATTTTTAATGTCTATTTTTGACAGACAGAGACAGAGCACAAGTAGGGGAGGGGCAGAGAAAGAGGGAGGCACAGAATCTGAAGCAGGCTCCAGGTTCTGAGCTGCCAGCACAGAGCCCAACACGGGACTTGAACCCATGAACTATTGAGATCATGACCTGAGCCGAAGTTGGACACTTAACTGACTGAGCCACCTAGGTGCCCCAATATGGCTTAATTTTAAATATGCAGTTTTGATTTCCTAATTCTTTTCTAAATTTACCCTCTTAAATAAACAGTTTGCTGCCTTACTAAAGTCTTCTTATCCAATTTAAACTATATCCATGTCAATGGAGTGCCTACTACAAAAAATAGCTCCAACACAGATATTCTCCAATTTGTGATGGTTCGACATATCAGTTTTTTGACTTTATGATGAGGCAAAAGGGCTATGTATTCAGTAGAAACTGCACTTCACCGTTCGAATTTCGATCTTTTTCTGGGCTAGTGATATGTGGTACGATGCCGTCTCATGATGCTGGGCAACAACAGTGAGTCACAGATCCCAGTAAGCCACCAGTAAGCCACATGATCACAAAGGTGAACGACCAAGACACTTGCAACCATGTTGTACTCATGCAGCCATTCTGGTTTTCGCTTTCATTTTTATTCAGTAAGTTTCATAACATATTCAATACTTCAGTATAAAGTAGGCTTTGTGTTAGATTATTTTGCCTAACGGTAGGCTAATGGAAGTGTTCTAAACATGTTTTAGGGAGGCTAGGCTAAGCTACCATATTCCATAGGTTAGGAGTATTCAATGCATATTTGACCTAAGATACGTTCAATTCACAATGGGTTTCCGGGATATATGCTCATCCTAAGTCAAGGAAGATCTGTATAACGTGTGCATGAAGAAGAAATACCACTGTACATTCTTCTTTCAACTTACTTTTTGTTATACTTTGAACATACTGATTCTGTGATACAAATGAAAAACTCATAAAAGTCAGCAAGACCAGGAGTCCGCTAAGGGCCTTCTATATAACAAATAGCTGGACTGGTAGAATGATTATGATGAATGATTCACTTTTTGGGTTTTTATTTGTAGCCTTATGTATACAACATTCAAAATGGCTGAATATTTGGACATTAATATCTTGAGGCTATTCTAATGATAGTCTTTTTAACATCATGCACATACTCCCAGGCCTCACAAGTCTGTGGATAGAAATGAAATCTCCCTGACACCGATGTCCAATAAGGATAGTTCTTAGGCCCCTTTACATCTCCAAAGCAATTCTGTTTTAGTCCTTCATTAATACATCTCTTCAGGGGTGCCTGGGTGGCTCAGTCAGTTAGCGTCTGACTCTTGATTTCGACTCAGGTCATGTTCTCACAATCATGAAGTTGAGCCCCACGTTGGCTCTGCACTGAGCATGGAGCCTGCTTAAGAGTCTCTCTTTCCCTCTCCCTGCACCCCTCCCCTACTTTCTCTCTCTCTTTAAAAAAATATACATATATATCGATATCGCTATTGATCTTTTCATTACTTGACTGCCAGTACCCAGAGTGAGAACCCAGTTTCATGCAAAGCTGCCTTTGGCCCTCAGTCAGATGAGAGAGAGTGGGCTTTCCTCCACTCTGTGTCACAATCTGTCTCATAATGTCTTTCATAAAAATATCTCCCTCACTTCTAGCCCTCCACCTTTTTCTCTATTGAAGTAAGGCTTCAAACAAGTTTCTCAAGGTCCTACAAGAAAGTGACAGGAGAAAGGGGACAAACCCCATGACATCTTCTCTACTGATCTTTTTCATCCCATTATTTCCTCCTGTTCTTGTCAAACATAACTCCCACTTCCTTCTGTCCATAGATACGAGTATCCATCTATACTGTATTAGTTTCTTATTGGTTTCATAACACCCTTAGCAGCTGGAAGCAACACAAAATTATTATCTCACAGTTCTGTGGGTGAGACTCCAACATGGGCCTCACTGGGGTACAATGTCTAAATTCCTGTTATCAGCAGGGCTACACTTGTTTCTGGAGGCTCTAGGGGAGAATCCATTTCCTGGCTCTCTCAGATTGTGGGCAGATTCAGTTCTTAACAGCTGTAGAACGGATGGTCCCATTTCTTTGCTGGCTATTGGCCAATTCCCATTCCTAGATTCTAGAGCTCATCATTTCTTGGCTCATGGGCGTCTCCATCTTCAAAAACAATGATGATGGAGAGAGTCTCTCCCATGCTTCAAGTTTCTTCTTCCTCCACTGTCACATCACTCTGATCCCCTTTTCTACCTTCCTCTTCTTCTTTTAAGGCCTTATGTGATTTGATTGGGCCCACCTGGACAGTCCAAGATACTCTCCCCATCTCCATGTCCTTAAAACTAATCACATTTGCAAAGTCCTTTTTTGCTATGTAAAGCAACTATTTACAGGTTCTGGAGATTAGGATGTGGACATACTTACAGGTATCAGTATTCAGCCTCCCACATATATCACTGTAAAGGAATTCCTAAGGGGTCACTACCTACCTGCTCTGCAAACAGACCCAGATTTGCAATTTGTAATCAGTTGCTGTGATAATAATTTTGAAATAATAAAAACAAAATATTTCAGCTAGGGGAAGTAGGGGAAAAGAAAAAGAAACTTGCAGATTTTGTTCTAAGATACAGGATGACTGCACAGTTTTTAATGGAGTGATAGAAGTTAGCGGATTAAATCATAACAGCCAGAAAAGGAAGGCTTACACTGAAAACTTTGGCAGTTCAAACAAAAGAACTGTGGCCCTATAGCAGACACAGCTCTAATAGGAGCATATACTTGCTCTACGTATCCAGTGTCATTTTGCTGAATTTCAAGCAGGAAGAAGCTGAGCTCTCCTTAGAATATAAATCATGTCAAAAGTAAGAGTTAAACTCCAAAATAAATTAAGTAAAACTTAGAGTGACTTTTCTAAGCCTAGCACAGATAGACACAAATTAAGACCATATTGTACATATGCTCTGAGATCATAATATTCTGCCAAACAAGAAAATGTCTTCTTTAAATAGACAGCTATATTTCTCAGGTTATTGAGCTGAAAGGAAAGAACGTTGTATGATGCAGTTTCAATCAAGGGGATCTTGATGACCACTGTTCCTTCTATATCATTTTTGTACAATGTATTTGGAACTCCACATATATTATATTGATATAGCGATGGTAACTATAATAGAGGCAGATGGTATCTATTCATATATAAGTAAATGTCGCTAATATCTAATAACGTGGCACTTCAGAATTTGAAAATATTCCTTAACCAACTGAATCATTTTATGTTTAAGATGCACTAAACAATATTTTAGAGGGCATATCTTCCATTGGCTTGCTTTTTGTTAAAAAAACAAAAAGGAAAAGTCTAAGCTCTCATTTTAAATCATCAGTGTAAAAGGAAAGAGGAAGGAAGTGCATGAGCAGTTTCAAGAACTATAGGACAAAGGAATAAAGTGTGTTTATGCCTGGAAATAAAAGGTGCGTTCTACAGTGTTGCCTTAACAGCGTGAAAGTATTCAATGTCAACATACACAGATAAAAAATGTACAGCCATACTATAATACTGCAAAATATCCCTCCATTCTCCCACTACTAAGCACATTTTTGCACTTTGCTATATAATAGGAATAATTATAATACATACTTCAGAGCACTGTGTGAAGATCAAATCAG